>NC_139708.1:39137473-39402473 GCF_964188405.1 Protomyctophum parallelum
TTAAACCACTGAGTATAGTTTGACCCGAAGGACTTTGTGAAGGGGAAGAAAGAAGGTTTGGTCGAACATTTCTGATGGGGAAGAAAGAAGGTTTGGTCGAACATTTCTGATGGTTTAATCAGACCAGTGTGTGTCCAGTGGAAACCTCGTATGAATCTGATCTCAGGTCAGAATGGGTTAAGATCTGAACAATGATTCAGAACCTGCTGAGGCCTCTTTCTGTGACCCTCAGTTACCTTTTCTGAATGTGGACGGCGGTACCATGTAAGTATAAAGAAGGATAGAGACAGAAAAAAACACACTTTTTAAGCCGTTAAGGGTTAAGTAAAACTTTACTTTTTTCAGTCACTCGGACAACTCTTGGAATGAATTTAGAATATATATCACCCATTCTTGAGATAAGGGACAAAACTTTTTTCAAACTGGATTTTTTTTTTTTTTAAGATACATTCAAATCAAATGGATGTATTTGTAGACACAGGTCTCAACTACCAATATTGAGAAGGAACAGGTTTTTCGCATAACATTTCTTTCTAAAATGGGTCATTTATGCACTTAATACCCGATTCATGTCAACTCCGTCAGACACACTAAAATACCTTTTAATTGAATTTGATAATTTCAACAATAATATAAAGTCCTCAGTTCTCTTATAATGGCTTTCAGTAATCAAGTTAAGTAATACAATTATTTTAATATTGTTTTTTTCCAATATCACACTATTATGAAATATCCAATTTCTCAAATCCGTCATTTCAACCTCTATTTTCAATATTATAACATGAAAACCATGTAAAAAAAAAAAAAAATCATCATTACGTATCATTTCAGTTGGTGTTTCAATACATATGCACAAAATATTTAACATCACATTTTCTATTTCTTTGGAAATTAACAAAAACATCACGGGACGAACATCTGACGGAGTTGACGAACATCTGACGGAGTTGACAAGTTTAACTGATTTAGGTTCTAGATCACCTAGGATCTTGATTCTGGTGACTAATCCCACATTTTCAAGGATGAGGAATACAGTGGTACTATTTATATTGGCCCTGTGACCATGGCAGCCATTTTCAAAATGGCAGCCACCTGCTGTTATCTTACAATAACTCAAGTTCTACATCACCTAGGATCTTGATTCTGGTGACTAATCATACATTTTCAAGGATGTGGGATACATTGGTACTATTTAGATTTGTCCTGTGACCATGGTATACATTTTTCAAAATGGCCGCCAACTTTCTGTTATTTCCCAATAACTCAAGTTCTACACCACCTAGGATCTTGATTCTGATGACTAATCCTACATTTTCAATGAGGAGGAATACAGTTTTATGTATTTAGATTTATCCCGTGACAATGGCAGCCATTTAAAAAAATGGTGGACCTGCTATTATTTTACCAATTTAGTCAGGGAATAGGCCTATTATCAGAATAATGTCAAATCTGTGAATACATTTCTTACCAAGATTTTTTTCACCAATGTGTTTGTAAAGGTGTCTACTAACATATCCCACATTGGTTTCTATTGAACCACCCTAGAGGCATTTTTGACAGCTGCTGAAAGTTGGGTACCATACCGAGTGGCTATGGCAAAACTAGGGAGTCTATGGCCAAACTAGGGGTCAAACCCCTTGGGCTAAATTCGGCCATATATCCACTTGCCCAAATGTGCTGACCTCATTTTGTGATGATGGCTATGGCCGCTTTCAGCCCAAGGAGTGTTCTTCGTGCATAGCCAATGCTTGGAATGCATTCAGAATCATGAAAACTCCCTAGTTTGACATGTCACATGCTACTTAAAGCATAATGAACATTTTGCCTTATATAGGTTGTTGATGGTACCCCAACTTTCAGCAGCTGTCAAAAGGTCCCCTAGGGTGGTTGAATATAAAGCAATATGGGATATGTTAGTAGACACCCTTCCAAACACATTGGTGAAGAACATTCTTGATAAGGAATTTATTACCAGATTGTATTAATATCCCCTGACTAAATAACTCATCTTCTAGACCACCTAGACCCGACTTCACAAACAGAGACCCGATTGACACCTAAACAACAAGTTTGGACAGCCCCACCAATTAGTGTTACGGAAAATAGCAAGTGTCTACCCTAGGCCCAGAGGGAGACACAGAACTTAGATGCGGCTCACATGTTGCACGACTCCTCAACAAGCTGCCACCAGAGATGAGAGCTGAATTCTGCCGCACAATGCTCTGCGGCCCAGGAGCAACCAACACCCTGTTGGAGTTCTCTGAGTGGTTGAAGCATGAGTCCTAGCCATATAGCCTGTGCAAAGGCAAACACCTTGAAGACCTGCTTGAGGTGAACAGTGAGCAGTGAGCGAAAGACTGAAGACAGAAGATCTGCCTTCAGGACTATCAGGCAGGATGTGCAGTCACTGAAGGCATCAGTGTCGTTCTGTGTCCCCAGCATGTCAACCAAAGCAATGTTACCAAATCAAAGGAGCCTTCACCTCAAGTCACCTGGGGCTGGGTGAGCAATCGTATCCTGTATCTAGCCTCACAACTAAATACAGACACTTGGCCAGACTGCCGTTTGAAAGGGTCAAACCCTTCATCCTGATTGGGGAAGACCACCCCACCTAATCACACCAACCAAACAAGTGAGGTTGGGGCCTCCAGGTGGGCCAGCAGCCATCTGCACAAGACTGGGCTGGACCCTGCAGGAAAGCAATCTCCAGCCAAGACAATGTAAGTTGACTATAACAGAGCCCCAGAACACAGAGCTCATGAGAAGGATGGAGAAACACTGGCAGGAGGCCACCAAGATACAACGCCACACTGCAGTGGCCAGTGAAGTCAAACTGTGCGTCTGTACCTGAAAGAGACAAGTCAAAGGCCAAAAGCCCACCTCCTTTTAATGTCCTGTCAGTAGCAACTCAACCTGCACCTGAAATAAGCCCTGACCCCTCCCAGAGAAAGTTCATCCTTGAAAATGTAATGATTAGTCGCCAGAATCAAGATCCTTGGTGGTCTAAAACTTAAGTTATTGGTAAAATAACAGCAGGTTGGTGGTCACTTTGAAAAACAATGGCTGCCATGGTCACAGGACAAATCTAAATAGTACCACTGTATTCCTCATCTTTTAAAATGTATTATTAGTCGGCAGAATCAAGATCCTATGTGGTCTAAAACTTAAGTTATTGTAAAATAACAGCAGGTGGCGGCCATTTTGAAAAACAATGGCTGCCATGGTCACAGGACAAATCTAAATAGTACCAATGTATCCCTCATCCTTGAAAATGTAGTCTTAGTCACCAGAATCAAGATCCTAGGTGGTGTAGAACTTGAGTTATTGTAAAATAACATCAGGTGGCGGCAATTTTGGAAAATGGCTGCCATGGTCACCACGAGACAAATCTGTGATGGCCCTATAGCCAAAAATGTTCCTTAAGGCATGCTCTAACTGTGTGCCAAATTAGAATACGTCCCATTATTCAAAAACTATAATTTTATTGTTTTAGGAACACTTTTGTCAACTCCGTCAGATACATGTCAACTCCGTCAGACACAAAACCTGACGGAGTTGACGTCTGACGGAGTTGACAAAATGTCATTTGTTTTCATCTTAACCCTCTGTAGTACAATGTAGCCATTTTGTTTTTGCTTCATTTGTTAGCTAAACCTAACCCTAAACTTTTATAATAAACATTATTTTGGAATTCTTAACAAAGATCATAATAATGTCCTGACGGAGTTGACATGTAAAAGCTGTGACCACCCTGATATCAACATTGTTTGTTTAAAATATCAAACAATTGAATGCTTGTCAGACCAGGTGCTCCACTGTTGCAACAAATACAAACGGGACTTGGAAAAGGAGTCTTCAGGCTAAATCTGTCGACAATATTTTCTGATTAATTTAAGACTTTTAAAAAACCTGACGGAGTTGACGGGAGACGTGGGACACACATTTGATATGAGATATCTAATGGAAAATATAAATTAAAATTATTGTGTATATTGTTTGCTATGTTGTTGACAATCTACTTTAATTTAGTATGTATATTTATGTGATTGTGACAGTATTAGACACTTTTTTAGCAGTTTGAAATTATGACCACTTGCTGGGGACAGGCTAAATACAGGCGTTTTTGGGTACAGTGCCTGCTTTTAACTAATTCAGATGGCATATGAAAACAATTATAATGAAATTAATGGCATAATAATGCACAACTGTATTACATTTAACTTTGCAAGTGCTTTTATTTTTATTAAATTAATTTATTTTTAACAATAATAAGGCTCTTATGTGTGGGACATGTTTTTTCCACTTTTGTCCCTCATCTCAAGAATGAGTGATATTTATTGAGCATATAGATATATGAAGCATAGTTTGTGGTCAGGGCTCTGTCCCCATTCATTATAAGATATAAGTGTCACGTTCTGTGACGTGTTATGTTTTCTTGTGTACCCTGTTCTTGGCTTTTGTTATTGTTTTACCTTTCTGTGATTTTGATGTTTTGTATTTTCCTCGTTTCTTAGTTGCAGTTTTGCCTTACACTGTGAACCTTTATTTTGTAGTCTTGTTTTGTGCCTTCCTGTCTGCCCCTGTAGTTCTGTTCCTGTCTTGTCTCACTAGTCCTGTGATTGTCAGTGTTTCCTCCTGTGTTCCCCTTAGTTCCCCAGCCTATCCCAGTGTTGATTGTCTGTGGTGTTCACCTGTGTCTAGTTATCCCATGTCTATAAGTTTGCCCTTGTGTGTTCAGTTCCTTGTTCGTTCGTAAAATGTTGTCAGTGGTTTTTTGTTCCTAGTGATTTCCATGTTCCTAGTGTTTTGCCTTGCTCCTAGTTTTCCCTTGTTCTCCTCGTACATACGTAGTGTATGTTCCTGATTTTTGGTTAATAAACCCCCTTGCATTCGACCTGCCTGTCCTCTGCCTTTTTCTGCGCTTGGGTCCAACACCTGCCTGTCCTGAACCGTGACAATAAGCCAAATATAATGACAGGGAATGAATAAGACCCCCATGCAGGGGCATCTATAGAAACAGAGCCTACAGGTGGATGCTGGGGAGGCGGTGGGATTTGAGCAGCAGGTTAGCAGCGAGCGAGGCAGGGAGACAGCAGCAGCAGCCCCCCCCCACTAAAATACTAGTCACCTGACCAGGTAGGCGCGCTCACCAGTTGTCTGCCTGAACTATAGCTACTCAGGGCTTCGTATCATTATATCAATTTCTCCTCCCATGTTTCTGTCACATTCCTGAGCCAATATAGTCTACTTTATTTCTCCTCCTATGTTTCTGTCACATTCCTGAGCCAATATAGTCTACTTGACTAATTGCAGTTAATAGGAGACCAATCTTAACCCATTCTGACCTGAAATCAGATTCATACGAGGTTTCCACTGGACACACAATGGTCTGATTAAGGAGAACAATACTATATTTAGAACTCTCTTTGAACCGGGATCATTTATTATTATACTTTGATATCGTTTTGCATTGGTCTCCTACAACTATACACCTACTATACACCTATATATTGCATTATGTGGGGCCATTCAAACAACATTAACCCATTTAGGCCTGACGTCAAAAAAGTCTTCTAAATCCTATTTGTTTGTCAGTGGTGCTCAATATATCAAGGACCCCCAGAATTATGTGTATTTGTCACGATATCAGTCTGTTGTACACTTTTATTATGTAGTGTTGCCCTAGTGTTTCCTGTTCTGCCTAGTTGTGTTTGCCTGTCTTGTCTCACCTTCCTGTGATTACTAGTTTTCTCCACCTGTGTCCTGTTATTCTCCCAGCCAATCCCAGTGTTGATTGTTAGTTCTGTTCACCTGTGTGTTTTGTGATCCCTGTGTCTACTTAAACCCTCAGTCCCTTATGTTCCCTGCTTGATTATAGATGTTGTTACAGTGTTCAGTCCTAGTTATGTTCTTGTAGTGTTCTTTGCATTCTCCTGCGTTCTCTTGTGTTCCTGTGTTTTGGAGAATAAATCACCTACATTTGACCTGCTCTGCTCCTGCTCTGTTTCTGCAATTGGGTTCTACATATCCTGAGTCGCACCGTGACAGTATTTGCCCGCCGACCCCCATCTGAAAATGTGTTGTTCCAGGGACCCTCCCAGATCATCAAAGATTTGAGTTTAAAACGTTCGCTCTGTAAGAATATATATATATAAAGATTCGCGCCACATTTTCACAATTTAAAAGAAACAGCGGATCTACAAGCTGGTATATAGATCTGCTATTTCTCTGCTATTTCTCAACAGCTAAAGCATAACACAATGCATAAACCCAAAAGGGGTTCCCGTCGAGAATGGGTTAGAATAAACGTATACACTCTTTAAACATCATGATCATTTATATCTTAGTTATTATATAGCCCGTTATTTGGGGGGCCCACTTTTAGCAGTATCGTCAGAGCCCCCCAGTGGGCCCCCACCGGGCCCCGGGCCACAGGTTGAGAACCGTACCGTTTGTTTCTAAAAAAGGATTCCAGACTGCGCCACAGTTTACCTGCATGCCGTTTAATTCCTCTGCTCTGTACTGATTGGCTCGCTTGAATGACAATTGCTGCGTTGGTATTGGGTTACAGGCCCCTGTATAACTAAGTGCCTGAGATTAGCCTATCCGTGATGAGCAGGGTATATGTATAGGGTTGCGGGCGCCGGGCAGAAAAACCTTGTATCTCCATTTTATTTTTTTCCCAACTTTTCACTCGTTTGTTTGTTTTTCTCGTGTAAATGAATGCCCAGCTGCTTCGTCGTCATTCCACCCACCGCGTCACACAATAATAGCAAAACTATAGCTGATCTACAAGCTCACAAAGCGACGTGTTTTGAGCTTGCATATTGGCTATTTTCACTATTTTCTATCCACCTGACATATCTTTTTTTGTGGACGCCGCCTCCTATATAATATGTGGCAGAAGTATATCAGATATACAAGCTTGCGCCTGCACGTTTCGAGCTTGTAGATCTGCTATACTTTTGATGCTTTTGAATTTGAATCCTTACCCTTCTACACATCAACTTAGACATTGCTCACAGGTTTATTTCAATATACCCACATCAGTTGGCAAAAAATCATTTATGTTCAAAGCTCCTTGTGACTGGAACAATCTACCTGTCCATATTCGTTCAATAACATATTGTCATTTGTTTAAAACTGTGCTGTCCTCTCATCTGGAGACTACCTGTTCATGTTTTCACTAATCATTACTATAGCAGATCCATGATGCAATGATCCATTACGTTATGTCTACGTTATGTCCATGTTATGTGAAATGTTGTCTTGTTGCAGTTTTTGTTTTGTTGTTTTGTTTGTTTCTTGTTTATCTAGGAATTGTATTGTTTTGTCTTGTTTTGTTTTGTCTGGTTGAATTGTTTGTAAATAAAGTGTCTTTATGTATGAAGTGTACTTTGTGAATTGCGGAGCCCCTTGAAAACGAGATGGTTCATCTCAAGGGATTGTTCCTAATAAAGACATTTCAGACAATCCTGAAAAGTAACAGCTTTGGACACATATGAGGTTCCCTTTTTTTTTTTTTTTTTAATAGCAGACCTACAAGCTCGTAGCGCGCCACTCGGTGGCGCGATATGAGCTTGTAGATCTGCTATTTTTCAATAGCTAAAGCATAACATGATGCCAACACCAAAATGGGTGCCCGTTCAGAATGGGCTAATCCATTTTGACCTGAAGACGATTCAGGTCAAATGCTGTGGAATAGATGTGATGATGAATTGAAAGACTGTGGAGCTAAGGATAAACTTAAGAATTCAAAGTATTATAGCTACACAGAGTAAAGGCTCAAATCAAGTGGCCATATAGTGCTATGAAGTGCCATTTGTTTCTTTAGTTTTTTGCGTGAAAATGTTACCTTTGTGACTATTATTAGCATATTGTTTTGCTTGTTTTTTAGAAGGAAGAAAAATGGGGAGCATGTAAGCACTTTTTATTTTATTCTGCTACTTGAATATTACATTGTTCAGTAGAATTAAGACACATGAACTGTTTTGTTTGAAAACCTGTAAAAGGGGTATACATATATATTTTTATTTTTATTATTTTAAGTTAACGGACAAAAGGGTAGACGTAATAAGACTAGGCTTCAGTCTATACCTTTTTTTCCAGATTAAGAAAAAAACTGATGAACTAATAATGTTTTTTTTGTATGGAAAACACACAAACTATAAACTAAACTAAACTAAATCAGTTTTCTGAAAAACCTCATGTTTCTATGTCAGTCGTTCTCAAACATTTTCATGAGAAGAACCCCCAAGAATATGTAATTGGCCGCCGACCTTCCCATCTGAAAATATGTATTTCCAGGAAATCCCCCAGAAGCAAAGATCTGAGTTGAAAACATTTGCCCTGAAAGAATCTATTCATTCAAAGATTTGCGCCACATTTTCACGATATTCCAAAAAATAGCAGACCGAGTGGCGCGCTATACGAGCTTGTAGATCTGCTATTTTTCAGCTAAAGTATAACATATACTGCTTTAATTAATTAAAACAACCAAAAGGGGGTTCCCGCTCGAAATGGGTTAAGGCAGATAAAACGTGGGATTATGGCGTTTTTTAAAAAAAAGTGTTTTTCTGTGAGAGTGGAACCACAGATGATGAAGACGCTCCCTGGCCAGCCGCCATGACACACAGCAGCAGTGGTGGTGGTGGTTGGAGGAGGAGGAACTCCACTTCCACACACACAACATTCTCTCCTCCCATCATCTCACCACCACACGGTCTCCTTCCTTCCTTCCGCCCAGGGGGAGAAACGGGGACGGGATAACCTTGTATCTCCACAGTTCAACTGTATATACATGATCATTACAGTACGATATCATTTTGTCTGGAGATGTCCCGATACTGTATCGGTATCAGGGGAAAGGTATTGGATCGGACTCTTATTCGTCATATCGGGTCATATCGGTATATCTGTGAATATGCCAGTCTAACCACTGATCCGACTCAGGGGTAAGGCCGGGGGTTGACACTATGGCAGGTCAATAACATGTTGAGGCATGTGGAGTTTGCTTTGGAGTTGCCCAAACTGCAAGTGCACATTGGAGTCTGCTATAAAAACAACACGATATATATATAGATAGATAGCTATAAACACAACACGAGATATATATCTAGATAGCTATAAACACAACATGAGATATATAGCTAGATAGCTATAAACACAACATGAGATATATAGCTAGATAGTTATAAACACAACATGAGATATATATCTAGATAGCTATAAACACAACATGAGATATATATCTAGATAGCTATAAACACAACATGAGATATATATCTAGATAGCTATAAACACAACACAAGATCACGACACTGGTATCGGTATTCGGTATCGTTATCGGCTTACGCAGAAATTGAGGTATCGGGATCGGAAGTGAAAAAAGTGTATCGGGACATCCCTAATTTTGTCCCATATGGTAGACTACCGTATGTCGATACAATATAACTTACAGTCTGTATATGGTAGAGTATGTTAATAAATATATATGTATAGGGCATATATATATATGCATGCAACATCTGCAGTAACACCTAATGAGTGGCAAAAAAGCTGCTCTCTGTCGTCGTTTTATTGCATTAAACGACGTCAAACTCACTTTGCCACTCACAGTGATATACCCTCGATTGGGGTGCTTCTGTTTTAGTCTCCCTGCTTTTCTATTGAGACATTTAAGCCAAAGGTCATGTCTCACCTATAGACACACAACAGGATCTGACACCAATTTTTGTTTTCTGTTTATTGAATAGCAATAATCGTGACATTCAGCAGTATGGTCAACATAGTCAACATTTTCATTTTTTCATTTTTGTGCCTTTTTTATATATATATAGTCCACAATACACAGAAGTGTATTGCAACTTAAGTGACCTATAAGTTCAACATCGTACTGGCCAATGGCCATGCAGTATCTGGGCGTATATCTGACACCAATTTTGACCTAATTGTCAAGATTACATTTATCCTCTGAGCAAGCAGGCCGGCTCTGTTAGCTCAATGGTAAAAGAAAAACAACAACAACATTATCAGCACTTGTGCGGGGAACCAGATTCAAATCCGTAGGTATAGAAGAGGAAAGAGGAATGTTACAAATACAAATGGCATGTAGCCATTTGTTACAGAGGAGCATGTAGCCATTTGTTACAGAGGAGCATGTAGCCATTTGTTACAGAGGAGCATGTAGCCATTTGTTACAGAGGAGCATGTAGCCATTTGTTACAGAGGAGCATGTAGCCATGTGTTACAGAGGAGCATGTAGCCATTTGTTACAGAGGAGCATGTAGCCATGTGTTACAGAGGAGCATGTAGCCATTTGTTACAGAGGAGCATGTAGCCATTTGTTACAGAGGAGCATGTAGCCATTTGTTACAGAGGAGCATGTAGCCATTTGTTACAGAGGAGCATGTAGCCATTTGTTACAGAGGAGCATGTAGCCATTTGTTACAGAGGAGCATGTAGCCATTTGTTACAGAGGAGCATGTAGCCATTTGTTACAGAGGAGCATGTAGCCATGTGTTACAGAGGAGCATGTAGCCATTTGTTACAGAGGAGCATGTAGCCATGTGTTACAGAGGAGCATGTAGCCATTTGTTACAGAGGAGCATGTAGCCATGTGTTACAGAGGAGCATGTAGCCATTTGTTACAGAGGAGCATGTAGCCATTTGTTACAGAGGAGCATGTAGCCATGTGTTACAGAGGAGCATGTAGCCATTTGTTACAGAGGAGCATGTAGCCATTTGTTACAGAGGAGCATGTAGCCATTTGTTACAGAGGAGCATGTAGCCATGTGTTACAGAGGAGCATGTAGCCATTTGTTACAGAGGAGCATGTAGCCATGTGTTACAGAGGAGCATGTAGCCATTTGTTACAGAGGAGCATGTAGCCATGTGTTACAGAGGAGCATGTAGCCATTTGTTACAGAGGAGCATGTAGCCATTTGTTACAGAGGAGCATGTAGCCATTTGTTACAGAGGAGCATGTAGCCATTTGTTACAGAGGAGCATGTAGCCATTTGTTACAGAGGAGCATGTAGCCATTTGTTACAGAGGAGCATGTAGCCATTTGTTACAGAGGAGCATGTAGCCATTTGTTACAGAGGAGCATGTAGCTATTTGTTACAGAGGAGCATGTAGCCATGTGTTACAAAGGAGCATGTAGCCATTTGTTACAGAGGAGCATGTAGCCATGTGTTACAGAGGAGCATGTAGCCATTTGTTACAAAGGAGCATGTAGCCATTTGTTACAAAGGAGCATGTAGCCATTTGTTACAGAGGAGCATGTAGCCATTTGTTACAGAGGAGCATGTAGCCATTTGTTACAGAGGAGCATGTAGCCATGTGTTACAAAGGAGCATGTAGCCATTTGTTACAGAGGAGCATGTAGCCATTTGTTACAGAGGAGCATGTAGCCATTTGTTACAGAGGAGCATGTAGCCATTTGTTACAGAGGAGCATGTAGCCATTTGTTACAGAGGAGCATGTAGCCATTTGTTACAGAGGAGCATGTAGCCATTTGTTACAGAGGAGCATGTAGCCATTTGTTACAGAGGAGCATGTAGCTATTTGTTACAGAGGAGGAAAGGGGAAAACGACGGCAGCGCCCCGACCTTCATTTCATAAGGGAATTAACCCATTTTGGGGCGGGAACCCCTTTTGGTGTTTTAAACATTAAAACCCTTACCCGTTGTGAGATATTTGCCCCCCCCTTGTGGCCGTGGGGGGTACTGCGCCCGGGTGTGTTTGTAATTGACTAATACATTCATTAATTCATTAATAATCAAATTGAATCGTTACGCCCTCCATATTCATATGGTCAATGCCTGTGTGAAAAGTGGGAGTGATTGGTGTAGGCAGTAAGGAGTTACGGCAGTCACAGTGACAGACAGACACACACACACAGACACTCAGACATTGTTAGAATTATAGTATGATGATGATAGTATGATGATAGTTTGATAGTATGATGATGTTATAATTTAGCTATTGAGCTTGTAGGTCTGCTATTTTTGAAAAGTCGTTAAAATGTGGCGCAAATCATTGAATATATATTTCAGAGCGAACATTTTTAACTAAAATATTTGCTTCTGCAGGGTTGTCCCTGGAACTACATATTTTGAGACAATAGAGATAATTCTGGGGGTCCTTGACATGAAAAAGGTTTTTCAGAAAAATGTTTTCATTTAGAAGCCTTTTTTTGTATCGACCTCAGTCCAAAATGGGTTAAGAATAAGATGATATCTATCTCCACTTGTATAGTTGTCTTATTTCAGGGCCCGTTTGGGAAGAAACCAGAAGAACGTGGAGCGTGTTTTGGGACTGACGTTGTGGGACGTATACAAGGTTTCCACCCGGCAGAGCACGCAGAATGTTTGGTGATTTCTCTCTCTCTCTCTCTCTCTCTCTCTGTGTGTCTCTGCGGTTTCGGGGGCCTCTTGGTCTTGTTAAATCCTCCACTCTTAGATAATTGACGGGAGAGAAATTTGGCTTACAACGTACTTCTCAAATTGTCATGGCGGCTGAAGCCAATTTGAACATCTTTTTAATCATAGGACTTGAGGATGGTATTTTTTACAATAGTATTTTATATGTATATGTATACTAGCTACAGCTTTTTTGTTGTTTTTTCTTTTTATCTGGAAAGAAATGTCCCTTTTCCACTCTTCTGGTTATTATTTCAGCGTTATAAAATACAATTTACTACTACCCACATACGTACTGGCCTTCGTTTTGGAAAACGTATAACAATAAAAGTGATTTATAGATTTCTTTAAACTTCTGGCTGGTGGTGATATTTTACGCGGCTATACTACTGTGACCCGGACCGACGACCGGCCAAATATATACAACTGTGTGATTTACGGCAGCTTTTGTCATATGCCTATTAATTCATTTTGGGGGCCTGGAACCCCTGTTGGTGTTTTAAGCATTATGTTATGCTTTAGCTATTGAAAGATCTACAAGATCTACAAGCTCCTAGCGCTGCACCGAGTGCCGCGCTATGAGCCAATAAGGTCTGCTGTTTTTGAAAAATCGTGAAAATGTGCCTCAAATCTTTGAATATATATTATTACAGAGTGAAAATTTGAACTCAAATCTTCTGGGGGAGGTCCCTGGGACAACATATTGTCAGATAGGATCGTTTTTTGGTGGTCCTTGACATGAAATATTGAGCACCACTGATACAGAAACATGAGGTTTTTCAGGATTTCGAAGACTTTTTTTTTCCGACGTCGGGCCTAAATGGGTTAAAGGAGAATTCCATACTAAAAGGCTTTCTTACCTTTCTTTGTAGTTGTTACGTCCCCACCAAAGAGGTCCAGGTGTTATTTTGTGCAAAAGCTCCTTATTGGCTAATTCCCCTACCATAAGCCCTAAATGAATTGCATTGAATTGAATGGAAATTGAATGGGGCTATGGGGCTAATTCGCTTATTTCCATCGCTCAAAATTATAATTTCTTTGTATATATCCTCTCTTCATAATGTAAATAATATCCCAAGCGGCACACTTTACTACTTCTTTCGATGGAAATAAGCGAACTAGCATAACACCCCATAGCCCCATTAAATTCCCATTCAATGCAATGCAATTCATTGAGGGCTTATGGTATAGGGGAAATAGCCAATAAGGAGTTTTTGCACAAACTGGGGGGACGTAACAACTACAAAGAAAGGTAAGAAAGATAAGAAAGCATTCTAGCATGGAATTCTCCTTTAAAGGAACACTTATTTCTGAAGCGGAATGTCAATTCCCCATTACTCCGTATAAAAGATGAAAGCATCGAGACCCCCCCCCCCCCTTTTTCCATATGTTTCTTTTCCATTTTTTACCTCCTTTATGATGTCTATTTGTACGTCTCTGAATGTTTTGATGAATTGAACATGGTGGACCCTCTTGTAAAACAAGTGCAATGCTTAATTGGGTCGTCCGCTCACAGTTAACAGTCTTTGTATTGAGTTTGTGCTTGAAATGTACGGTACTGTAATTCTGCAAACTGTTAATAAATATGTCAATCAATCAATCAAAACTCACAAAACGTTCTCTTTTTTTTAAGGGAAAATTGGGAAGATTGTACAAAATGTTGAAGCGGTTTGGAAAAAGATATTTTTTTGCAAAGAACCACATTAAAAATAAGTAAATCGTCTCTTGTCGATGTCCAAAAGTGTTGGCAATGTGCCCTTTTTGTACAGTGTACACTGTACAGTATGTGGACCATGGTGACATTTATCAATTCTTGATTAAAAAAAAAAGCTTCTAATATATTATTTAGGCCCCAAAATCTATAAATCCCCCCCCCCTCCCCCCCCCTTGTAGGTCTGCTATTTTCCATTGGGCTGTATTTTGCGTGTCTTAAGTACCAGGTCTTATTCCCTAACTTGAGTAAACTAAAGACCTGGAGGCGTGATCAATGCCATTTGGCTATTCTGAGTGGCCAAAGAGCATTGATCACGCCTCCAGGTCTTTAGTTTACTCAAGTTATAGGGAATAAGACCTGGTACTTAAGACACGCAAAATACAGCCCAATGATTCAAACACCAAAAGGGGGCACCTACTGTATAGCTTGAGCACCTATTGCTGCCCCTCTAAATGTCTGTGCACGCCACTGGAGTGTACAGTATACAACAGTATGAAAATGCACCACCTGGCCTTCACTCACTCACTCATCCATGCTTCCATCCAGACTATAGACTCCCCTGAGATATTACAGTCCACTGTAGCCACATGGCCATGCAATGCACATGGCTATATATATATATATATATATATATATATATATATATATATATATATATAGGCACTAATTGGCCCTTGATTCGTTCCATGATTTTTATAAAACCTCAACCACCCACTTATTAATTCTTTATGATGGATTGACTTGAACACAAAATAATGATTCTCATATGTGGGGAGATCGCCGAGCCAAGATGGCCGGCCGTAAGGCACGCCCGCGCACAGCAACACACGTGCACAGCAACGCACGCACACGCGCTCGTGCGCACACACGCGCACACTCTCTCAAGGCGTGCTGTCTTTGTAGATAATCAACATCATTATACCTCAACCCATTCTGAACGGGAACCCATTTTGGTGTCAGCATCATGTTATGCTTTAGCTATTGAAAAATAGCAGATCTACAAGCTCATATCGCGCCACCGAGTGGCACGATACGAGCTTGTAGGTCTGCTATTTTTGAAAAATCGAAGAGCGACTGACATTTCTAGAATCTGATCTCAGGTCAGAATGGGTTAATCAGACCAGTGTGTTTCCAGTGGAAAACTCGTATGAATCTGATCTCAGGTCAGAATGGGTTCATCAGACCAGTGTGTGTCCAGTGGAAACCTCGTATGAATCTGATCTCAGGTCAGAATGGGTTAAGACTATACTGAATCTTCAGTATGTCTTCTTGACGTGACATGCTAGTGTTACAGACCCCCAGGGGTCCGTGTGGGTTCATTTATTATAGTTATAAGCTATAATTCAATTAACTTAATGAGTAACTATATTCTAATGATATGTTGCCATGTCATCACTGTACTATTAATGTATTCCTTGTGTACAATTTGGCATTTAATAATCACTAACTGTATAAGCCCTATAGGTTATATTTAACATGGTCCATCTGGGCGCCCCTCACTTTACACAAGTGTGATTTTATTTAATTATAAGAATGACCACCTCACCACAGGCAGTCTGGTGAGGTACTGTACCATACATTATATTATAATACATTTGATTTATTTGATAGCCTATAGGCCTACAGCAGTCAGAGAAGCATAGCATCATGACCGGTCATCTTCTAAACTCTAAACAGAGTTGGGTGTACCTAAACTACTTGTAGTGTAGCTAATGTAATTACACTATACTTTTGTCGGTCACGAGTAATCGAGTATAAGTAACGACACTATACTCCTCCAAATTGAGCAATCACATTACAGTTATGGTCGCTTTACTTACTATAGGGTCCTGCTGCTGCTTTCACAGTGGTGGAAAGTAACTAAGTACTTTTGCTTAAGTACTGTACATTTCTGAGGTATTTGTACTTTACTTGAGTATTTCTAATTTCCAGAACTTTGCAGTCTCTCATTGCAGTAAGACAGACAGACACCTCTGCACTCATTGGGTACTGCTTACAGCTAGGAATACAATACAGACACCATTTAGACTGTATAGCAAAGTTTCATTCACGAGCGCACGCACGCACGCACAAACACACACACACACACACACACACACACACACACACACACACACACACACACACACACACACACACACACACACACACACGTAGGCAGGCAGTGGTGTCAAATTGATCATCAAACTAGGCCTACTCAAATGTTTGTCTCGCCTCTATACCCGGACTTGTCATAATAAATTGTCATCTCTCTATAGCCAACCGTATAGATAATTGCGCTGTTTTTTCCTCGGCACTCACATCATGTGATGTGTTTGCATGTGCGTGTGCATGTGTGTGCGTGCGTGCGTGTGTCTTCTTACCAAATGTAATTCATAGGCTAAGATTGATGTCCTAAAATGGTTATATCCTCACGGATGGTTCCAAGTAGAGAGGGGTGTGTGTGTGTGTGTGTGTGTGTGTGTGTGTGTGTGTGTGTGTGTGTGTGTGTGTGTGTGTGTGTGTGTGTGTGTGTGTGTGTGTGTGTGTGTGTGTGTGTGTGTGGGGCTAATGTAACCGATGCTATTTCTTTCAAACAACAAGTGGCATCATTTGGGCAACGTGTGCTTATAGGTTATTAGCCTGCAGGAGAAAAGACGAGCATGTATCGACAGAACAAAAGTGCCTTTTAAGCTTTTACAGTATTAGTTTGGAATGACGTGGTTATAAGAGTCATTGTTTACAACTGGAGTCGCTCAAAGCACGCCGCCACACAAACATGCGCACACACGCACACACACACGCAGTGTAAAATAGGGCTTTTATGTTTTGTAACAAAGTAACTTCTATAACTTAGATGAAGATCCTCCCATCCCTTGTTTAGCCTTTTATGTTTTTAACCTATACGTAGCACTGGTATTTTTGTTTTTGTTTTCTTGAATTAAAGTTGTTCCTTTAGGTAAAGCGCTTTGGGTATATAGGCCTACTTAGAAAAGCGCTACATAAATCCGAGCTATTATTATTATTATTATTATTAGGTTTTCATACAATTAAACAAAATAGGTATAAAGGCTGTACCCTATAGCCCTGTTTTTAGGACTCGAACTTCGGCAGGAATTTCCGAGCGAACCTTCGAACCATTCGTTTCTAATTAATTTGAAAAATAACCTTCGAGACTCGAGCTCCAAACCTCGGCATCTAACGTGTAAACACAACATGAACGTACTCTTATTATGCATGTCACAAGAAATATTTTCGAGTTAAAAAAACCCCAAAACGAATGGTTCAAGCCCATTAATTAAGATCCGAGAGCCAACCCTAACGAGCGAAGGTTCGAACCCTGAATGCTCTGGGGCAGCCTTAATTAGGTTACATACAGTATACTATCCGCCTCTGAGGTCTGTGGAGAAGTGGAAAAAACACTGTACCATTATAGTTATAGCTTCAATGTACAGATTATTACTGTTGGTTGTATTGTTTACTTGTTTAGAATGATGCTTGGCTTACCTGTGATCCTATAGATTAGAAGCTCTGGGGTGCCGGAAAGACATGTCCGCTTTTACTCTGAACCTCCCCCCCCCCCCCCCCCCCGTGAAAATGTGACACAAAACTTTGAATAATATATTCTTTCACAGCGAATGTTTTTAACTCATATCTTTGCTTCCAGGGAGGTCCCTGGAACTCCATATTTTCAGATGGGGGTCGGCGGTCAATTCCATATACCATTTCTGGGATCCTTGACATGAAATAATTTGAGAACCACTAACATAGAAACATAGGGGTTTAACCCTGTGAGAACCACTAACATAGAAACATATAGGGGTTTTTCAGAAAACTGGAAGGCATTTAGAAGGCATTTGTAGAATCCAGGTCTGAATGGGGTTATTTGAGTGACTGACTGTTGCAAACGATATACAGAGACACCTCCAAGACAATAACGCTGAGACAGCTTGTTTATTTTTGGACCACAACACTTCGGTGCTCTATTGTATTGCACTTGAGGCACTTTGGTACGATGAGTCGTTTTTAAATGTGCTATACAAATAAAATTGATTTGATTTGATGTACGTATTCTCTCCCCAAAATGATATACCTATAACCACTTAAACCTCACATGGTTGCCTCAGGGCCGTAATGTAGTGCAGGGCGGCGGTGGCTCAGTGGTAGAGTGGCTGGATGGTAACGGCAAGGTTGCCAGTTCGAACCCTGTGGGCTCCCCCAGAGTTGGTCACGAAGTGTGCTTGGGCAAGGCACTGAACCCCTCCTGATGTGCTGCTTGATGCCTTGCATGGTTTCCGCCGCCATCGGTGTATGAATGTGTGTGTGGATGGGTGAATGTAATGCACAATCTCCGTGAAGCGCCTTGGATAAAGGCGCTATAGCCTATATATAAATGCACCATTTACCATTGTAGTTTCGGTTTTCTGTTGATTGTTATTGAAAACCAGCCGATGGACCGAGCTCACGGCGCATTGTAGGCCGAACTAAATCATTTTCAGCTAAAGCTTTCCCTGAATACCGTATATACGCATGCTGGGGTGTGGTTTTTAAGTGCTTAAGTATTAGTTCTACACACTTAGTTACTTTCCACCACTTGTGGTATGACATCATTGTGTGTGCGTGTGCGTGTGTGTGCGTGCGTGCGTGCGTGTGTGTGTGTGTGTGTGTGTGTGTGTGTGTGTGTGTGTGTGTGTGTGTGTGTGTGTGTGTGTGTGTGTGTGTGTGTGTGTGTGTGTGTGTGTGTGTGTGTGTGTGTGTGTGTTTCTGAAACACCGCTGCGGTCCTCTCCTCACGCAGGTAATCCCCTCCCCTCCGGCGCTGAAGAGCTGCCCAGACAGAGTGTGTGTGTGTGTGTGTGTGTGTGTGTGTTTGTGTGTGTGTGTGTGTGTGTGTGTGTGTGTGTTTGTGTGTGTGTGTGTGTGTGTGTGTGTGTGTGTGTGTGTGTGTGTGTGTGTGTGTGTGTGTGTGTGTGTGTGTGTGTGTGTGTGTGTGTGTGTGTGTGTGTGTGTGTGTGTGTGTGTGTGTGTGTGTGTGTGTGTGTGTGTGTGTGTGTGGGGCTAATGTAACCGATGCTATTTCTTTCAAACAACAAGTGGCATCATTTGGGCAACGTGTGCTTATAGGTTATTAGCCTGCAGGAGAAAAGACGAGCATGTATCGACAGAACAAAAGTGCCTTTTAAGCTTTTACAGTATTAGTTTGGAATGACGTGGTTATAAGAGTCATTGTTTACAACTGGAGTCGCTCAAAGCACGCCGCCACACAAACATGCGCACACACGCACACACACACGCAGTGTAAAATAGGGCTTTTATGTTTTGTAACAAAGTAACTTCTATAACTTAGATGAAGATCCTCCCATCCCTTGTTTAGCCTTTTATGTTTTTAACCTATACGTAGCACTGGTATTTTTGTTTTTGTTTTCTTGAATTAAAGTTGTTCCTTTAGGTAAAGCGCTTTGGGTATATAGGCCTACTTAGAAAAGCGCTACATAAATCCGAGCTATTATTATTATTATTAGGTTTTCATACAATTAAACAAAATAGGTATAAAGGCTGTACCCTATAGCCCTGTTTTTAGGACTCGAACTTCGGCAGGAATTTCCGAGCGAACCTTCGAACCATTCGTTTCTAATTAATTTGAAAAATAACCTTCGAGACTCGAGCTCCAAACCTCGGCATCTAACGTGTAAACACAACATGAACGTACTCTTATTATGCATGTCACAAGAAATATTTTCGAGTTAAAAAAACCCCAAAACGAATGGTTCAAGCCCATTAATTAAGATCCGAGAGCCAACCCTAACGAGCGAAGGTTCGAACCCTGAATGCTCTGGGGCAGCCTTAATTAGGTTACATACAGTATACTATCCGCCTCTGAGGTCTGTGGAGAAGTGGAAAAAACACTGTACCATTATAGTTATAGCTTCAATGTACAGATTATTACTGTTGGTTGTATTGTTTACTTGTTTAGAATGATGCTTGGCTTACCTGTGATCCTATAGATTAGAAGCTCTGGGGTGCCGGAAAGACATGTCCGCTTTTACTCTGAACCTCCCCCCCCCCCCCCCCCCGTGAAAATGTGACACAAAACTTTGAATAATATATTCTTTCACAGCGAATGTTTTTAACTCATATCTTTGCTTCCAGGGAGGTCCCTGGAACTCCATATTTTCAGATGGGGGTCGGCGGTCAATTCCATATACCATTTCTGGGATCCTTGACATGAAATAATTTGAGAACCACTAACATAGAAACATAGGGGTTTAACCCTGTGAGAACCACTAACATAGAAACATATAGGGGTTTTTCAGAAAACTGGAAGGCATTTAGAAGGCATTTGTAGAATCCAGGTCTGAATGGGGTTATTTGAGTGACTGACTGTTGCAAACGATATACAGAGACACCTCCAAGACAATAACGCTGAGACAGCTTGTTTATTTTTGGACCACAACACTTCGGTGCTCTATTGTATTGCACTTGAGGCACTTTGGTACGATGAGTCGTTTTTAAATGTGCTATACAAATAAAATTGATTTGATTTGATGTACGTATTCTCTCCCCAAAATGATATACCTATAACCACTTAAACCTCACATGGTTGCCTCAGGGCCGTAATGTAGTGCAGGGCGGCGGTGGCTCAGTGGTAGAGTGGCTGGATGGTAACGGCAAGGTTGCCAGTTCGAACCCTGTGGGCTCCCCCAGAGTTGGTCACGAAGTGTGCTTGGGCAAGGCACTGAACCCCTCCTGATGTGCTGCTTGATGCCTTGCATGGTTTCCGCCGCCATCGGTGTATGAATGTGTGTGTGGATGGGTGAATGTAATGCACAATCTCCGTGAAGCGCCTTGGATAAAGGCGCTATAGCCTATATATAAATGCACCATTTACCATTGTAGTTTCGGTTTTCTGTTGATTGTTATTGAAAACCAGCCGATGGACCGAGCTCACGGCGCATTGTAGGCCGAACTAAATCATTTTCAGCTAAAGCTTTCCCTGAATACCGTATATACGCATGCTGGGGTGTGGTTTTTAAGTGCTTAAGTATTAGTTCTACACACTTAGTTACTTTCCACCACTTGTGGTATGACATCATTGTGTGTGCGTGTGCGTGTGTGTGCGTGCGTGCGTGTGTGTGTGTGTGTGTGTGTGTGTGTGTGTGTGTGTGTGTGTGTGTGTGTGTGTGTGTGTGTGTGTGTGTGTGTGTGTGTGTGTGTGTGTGTGTGTGTGTGTGTGTGTGTGTGTGTTTCTGAAACACCGCTGCGGTCCTCTCCTCACGCAGGTAATCCCCTCCCCTCCGGCGCTGAAGAGCTGCCCAGACAGAGTGTGTGTGTGTGTGTGTGTGTGTGTTTGTGTGTGTGTGTGTGTGTGTGTGTGTGTGTGTGTTTGTGTGTGTGTGTGTGTGTGTGTGTGTGTGTGTGTGTGTGTGTGTGTGTGTGTGTGTGTGTGTGTGTGTGTGTGTGTGTGTGTGTGTGTGTGTGTTTGTGTGTGTGTGTGTGTGTGTGTGTGTGTGTGTGTGTGTGTGTGTGTGTGTGTGTGTGTGTGCGTGTGTGTGTACTGTGTGTGTGTGTGTGTGTGTGTGTGTGTGTGTGTGTGTGTGTGTGTGTGTGTGTGTGTGTGTGTGTGTGTGTGTGCGTGCGTGCGTGCGTGCGTGCGTGCGTGCGTGCGTGCGTGCGTGCGTGCGTGCGTGCGTGCGTGCGTGCGTGCGTGCGTGTCCTGCCCAGACAGAGTGGAGTGCAGCACAGGTCTTTTCTCAGGCTCACTGGCCACGATGACAACATAACACTTCCACGTACGCTGCTGAATGCTAAAAGCAGAACCGCGGCGCGGCTTTGAAGCCATTGTTGAGCTGGCCTTGAGAGAGGCCGTAATACCCGCATTCTTTTCTCACAGGGGGACTGTGAATATAATAGCATGATTCATATCTCGTAAAAAAAAAAAAAAAAAACAACCACGGGCATATTGCGGCACCTGCACTGCTGTGTGAACACACGCCATATTACCCCCGCCGCTCTGACACGTATATTATATTATACCGCTTGAAAGGCAGTGCGTGAAGTGATATTTCTGCGTTTGAAACAAACAGGGGGGGGTTAATAAAAAGTTAAAGCCGTGTTTCCTAAAAGTAATCGTTGCTCCAGAGCGTTTGTTCACAGTAACGGTCTCTATATTTTTGTGAGCTTTTTCTGCTTTTTTGAGTGGTGCAACCACTCCTACAACCAGCAATGTCCGTGTACACCTATGTATGTATCATGAGCACGAGTGGTGTGCGCATGCGTGAAATTGGAACATACAGAGAAGAAATTGAACGATACAGGGAAGAAATTGGAACGATACAGGGAAGAAATTGGAACGATACAGGGAAGAAATTGGAACGTTACAGGGAAGAAATTGGACGATACAAATTGGAACGATACAGAGAACCAATAGACGGGAGTTGCACCACTCAGTTCACACTGGTGTGATTTTTTTGTATCGTGTATAATACCTGTAAGCTGACGGGGGAAATGGAGAGAGAGACATGGGGCTGTGACACGCAGCAAAAGGGCCGTCTGGATCGGGGGTCGAACCTGCGACCTGTATACATCTCTAAATGTTTTAATGAATTGAACAAGCTGGTGGACCCTTTTGTAAACAAGTGTAATGTTTTATTGGGTCGTCCACTCACAGTTAACAGTATTTGTAATTGAGTTGTGCTTGAAATGTACGGTAAATCTGCAAAACTGTTAATAAATATTCCAATCAATCAATCAAAACTCTGCCGGGGCTGCATTAGACAGCCTATATAGGTGCCCGGCCCGCCAGTCGGCCCCGCAAACCAGAAATACATTTTCAGGTTGATATTTGACAGTGTTCCAGTTCCACGGCTTGCAGATCTGCTACTTTTGTGTGTCGTATAGTAGGCCTATAGTATAGGCCTACCAGGGGCCTACCAGGGGTGTCCAAAGTGTGTCCACAGCTTCATACCTGAGTTGTATTATGAACGGCTACCCTATGGGCATTTCCCAGAGTATCATTTGTCAGTGTTCCTTGTTCCTTGTATTAGTTTTTTACCTTGCTTGTATGGTTACATTTGGTAATGTGACAAATGGCTGGAAAAAAACCCCATTGATATTAAATATTGATGACGATAGTTAAATAGAATCGTTTAAATGTGATGCATATGTATATGTGACTTAGTTATAGACCGACGGTACATTATGTTAGGAGATGTAGTTGGCCCTTTGGTTTTTTAATATTTTCTAATATGGACCCCTTTGAAAAAAGTTTGGACACCCCTGCTATATACGATCAAGAGTAGGGCATACATTTTTACGAAAGAGAAACACAAAAAAAAAGATTGAACATTATTGAGACGAGAGGTTTTTAACCCGCCCCGCCAGAAACGACGTGTAGAAAATGAAAATACTATAATGTCGAACACACACATAGCTCTTCTTCCATCCATCCAGCCCCGGCCTGCATGGTCCCTGCAGGCCTGTCCAAATGTAACCCGAGCCTCCTCCCTTATACATCATCATCATCATCCCCTGCAGCCCTGCAGCCCCTCCACGTACGGCTTCCATCCTATAGACTCGCACCAGGGGCCCCTGGTCGGTGCCCCCCCCCCCCCCCCCCCCCCCCGCTGCCTGCACTGCTCCAGTGCCCCTCCGGGGGGCGACCCCCGGGGGTTAAGTGTGTCCATCAACCTCAACAGCTATGACAGCCTCAATTACACTGAGGATTTAAGGAGGAAGTGTATAGCTGCAACATTCACACACACACACACACACACACACACACACACACACACACACACCACACACGCACGCACGCACGCATGCACGCACACACACACACGCACACACACACACACACACACACACACACACACACACACACACACACACACACACACACACACACACACCACGCTTTGTTTCCACATGTCCTTCTATACCCTGTGAAAGAGTCATTTCTGTAAGGGCTGTATTTTGCGTGTCTTAAGTACCAGGTCTTATTCCCTAACTTGAGTAAACTAAAGACCTGGAGGCGTGATCAATGCCATTTGGCTATTCTGAGTGTCCAAAGAGCATTGATCACGCCTCCAGGTCTTTAGTTTACTCAAGTTAGGTAATAAGACCTGGTACTTAAGACACGCAAAATACAGCCCTTACGTGTTCAAATAAGCGCTATATATTCTGATAGTAATGGTTGCAAATGTGTCTATAGTCTCAAGCTCTTTTTAGTAAACAGGACATGCTTTTTCAGGTCGGGATACTACATTTATCCAATTAGGAGAGAGAGAGAGAGAGAGAGAGCTTACTGGATATACAGTGTGCGTGAGTGTGAGCCGGTGGAAATAAATATATCTGTTTGGTTTATTATAATTTGTGTGCTTTTGCTGTGTTATACTTTTGCATGTTTGTTTTGAAATGTTTTCTTTAAATTGCTATGAGTTTAATTGGAGTGAGATTATTGTCCAGTGATTTTGCTTTATAGTTTTGCTTGTTTTGTGAATTGCATGATTTGTATAACTTGTTTTTCCACTGACTGACATTGAACCCTGGCTGATGCCAAACTAATGACCTGCACCTGGGTTGGGTGTGGCCCAACAATCAGGAGCCCTATATAAGACAGCAGAAGAAGTTGGAGAGAGACAGAGGAAGGAGAAGGCTGTGTTGGGAGAAGGAGGAATGGGGGCAGCTCCATGGGCTGGGGCCAGGACACTCCAGCTGGGGGCCAGCGGTAGCCATGATTGTCGACCACAGATGGGCTGTAAGTGCCATGAGAGCCAGGCCTTCGACACTGTAAGCGCCACGACCGCGGCCCCTGGCTGGTGTGTGCCCGGCCCTCGGTGGCAGAGAAAGCGAGAAGAGACGAGACCAAGTGACTTTTTCGGTAGCAGAGACGATAGCAGCACCGGACAGCAAGGGGGATTAATCCCAGGGGAGACGGACCGGATTGCACTCTGCACTTTATAGAGCCACAGCGAGCTCCAGAGCCACCGGTGTGACGAGCCAGACGAGAAGGCGTCCAACTCCAAGCACGACAGGCGAACTTGAACGATAGACGAGACGGAGAAGTTGCATACTGCAAGCCGAAGACAGATAGACCCAGGTTCATACCCTGGGTCGCCTGTAAGTACCTGAACACGCAGTATTGCCAACCTTGATTACTTCCCTCATCCCTGTCTGAACTGAATTCGTTGACGTAGAACAGCTGAACTGCCGCACTGTATTTGTGTGTTTCAGTGACTACTAGACCTGGCTCCTTCCCGGATTGTCTGCACAACCTCTTGCTGTATTTGCACATTGCTATCCGGACATTTTTTATTGTGATTGATTGTTTCGTTTTGTTTTGTTTTTAGGTCAAGATTTTAGTTTAGTTAGTTATATAGGATTGGTTAGGGTTTTAGGTTTAGGGCGTTTTAAGTTTAATTGTATTTTTCTACTGGCCATTTTTAGAGTGCCCGTGTATAAGGAAATAAAGTATTATTTTGTAACTCCCCAAAACCCTGTCCTGTATCAGTCTTTTAACAGTTTTCCTTTAATTTATAATGCTCTTTTTAACTGGTTTTTAACTCGAACCTGGGTGTCCTTTTATTGTTTTAAGAGTTCCCTTTTACTCTGTTTTAAACCAAAGGGTGGCGTAGGTCGGCTACACTTTTAACAGTCACACAGTACAACGCACTCGCACTTTAATTAGTGCACTTTAAATTATACTACTGTGTTTCTAAATGCCTTATTGATTTAACCGGCTCCCGTCACATGAGTATAAATTTCAAGTGATGACACAAAGAAATGGGAAGCTGATACATGGGTACTCCCTCCTGATTGGCTGAAATCGGCAACGCACCTGAAAATGTATATTATGTTTCTGTTTATGGAAGATCTGGAGAGTCAGCGAGACTCCTGTTACTGAACAAACTCATTATAGAAATTAATACTATCTGAATGGAGCTATAACTTTCTTTTCCGGGGGGGTCCCGCCCCCTACCAGGGCCCAGGAAATGATTCCCCGTTCATTTTCCTCATAGACATTTCAAAAAGTATTTATTTAAAGGCCTTTTAAGCCTCGTACAAAGCCAACTCGAGTTGTGACAAATCATGACGACAAACACTTTTCATTGTTGTTTTTCTTCTTTGTAATTATTTGTTTGTTCGGCCCAAAATGTTGTGTTTGTTGTCGTGAGTTGTCACGACTCCAGTTGGCTTTGTCCGCGGCGTAAACATATACTAAATACTTAAAAAAAAGAATCCTATGGAGAAAATGAACGGGGAATTCACTTGTGGGTCTCATGTCATCATGAAAGGGGGCGGGACTGTGACGCTCTATCTATAGCATCACAATTATTTTAATCGGGGGGGGGGGGGGGGGATAAACCATTTCTTGAAGGTACAGTACTTGGGTATAAATGTACTTAAATGTTACTTTCCACATGCACGGAATGGATGGATGGGTGGATGGATGGAGGGAGGGAGGGGTGGATGGATGGATGGATGGAGGGGTGGATGGATGGATGGATGGAGGGGTGGATGGATGGATGGATGCCCTGGAGGGACTCGGATATATAAAGATGCTGAACAGGGGAGACTCGGGTTACCACGAGACAGGCCTGGGAGACGAGACGGGCCCATGGAGGAGGAGGAGGGTCTGATTGATCCTGGAAGGAGGCACAGATAAGGCCTGTGGGACCGAGAGAGAGAGAGAGAGAGAGAGAGAGAGAGAGAGAAAGAGAGAGAGAGAGAGAGAGAGAGAGAGAGAGAGAGAGCTGTAACTGAACCTGGAACAGATGTTAAAACCAGTGTTGTTTTCGTCGACTAAAACTAAGACAAAAAAATGTTCGTCGACTACCTTTTTTCACTGACGAAAACTAAATGGAAACTAAATGAAAACTAAGCTAAAACTAAGACTAAATGTATTGACCATTTCGTCAACAAATAAAAACTAGACTAAAATGTTAGGAAGGGACTAGCGGACAAGAGATCCAGTATAAGTCATTTTACACTTGGTTGCATGCTGACAAGCTTGTAGATCTGCTATTTTCAGCAAGTGTAAAATCTGTCATTACGACGGCATCAAGGTCCACCATAATACACTTTAGTCGACTAAACCAACTGTAGATTTAGTTGACTAAAATCTTATGACATTTAGTCGACTAAAACTAGACTAACACTAAAACATTCCAGGTGACTAAAATGTGACTAACACTAAATGAAAACTATTCAAGAGACTAATGACCAAAACTAAAATCAAAATTTGCTGCCAAAAACAACACTATGGTTAAAACACCCCTGGAAGAATGCGGTTGGTTTTCGCCATGCGGGTAGAGAGATACACGTATACCCACCACACCGCCACACACACAGCCAGTGGTGGTCTGGTATGGAAGGTATAACCCAACAAGTGGTGGGGAAAAAAGTACTCAATTGTTTTACTTGAGTAAAAGTACCAATACCGCAATTTAGAAGTACTTCGTTACAAGTAATTGAAATACGGAATTGAAAATGTACTCAACATGAGTAAAAGTACTCATGTTGCAGAATGTCAAACTGTGTACAGAATCTTTTGAAAATGGCCGAAATGTATAAGGTTGAAGTGGTTAATTTATGTTTCCTAATCAAAATTTAAATCGCCAAAGTAACTAGTAACTAATGTTTTCAAAACATTGAGTAAAAGTAAAAAAATTGGATCTGAGACGTAGTGGAGTAGAAGTAAAAGTACTGGAAATTGGAGATACTCAATTAAAGTACAAATACCAATGCGCCACGTCTCTGTGTGTGCGTGTGTGTGTGTGTGTGTGTGCGTGTATGGTTGTAATGCACGTAACTCGAGAACCGTTTGACCCACCGACTTCACATTTGACACACGCGTTCCACACCCCCACAGGGAGGGCAGTGCCCGGTATCGAGTCTGTCGGACCCACGGTTCTCCAGAACCACCACAAAAGGCTCTGTTCAGGCTCTGCCAGTGGGCCTAATGAGGCCAACTCCTTTCACCTGGGCCAGGCTCTGCCAGTGGGCCTAATGAGGCCAACTCCTTTCACCTGGTCAGGCTCTGCCAGTGGGCCTAATGAGGCCAACTCCTTTCACCTGGGCCAGGCTCTGCCAGTGGGCCTAATGAGGCCAACTCCTTTCACCTGGGCCAGGCTCTGCCAGTGGGCCTAATGAGGCCAACTCCTTTCACCTGGGCCAGGCTCTGCCAGTGGGCCTAATGAGGCCAACTCCTTTCACCTGTGCAATTTCCAGCCTCTGCCTCAGCCAATTGAGGCTCAACCAATCAGGCTCTGCCAGTGGGCCGAATTGATTGCCACATACACTATTCAGTCTGCAGTCTTCACACACACAGGCACATACACAGATCTCCATGTGGGACACCGGCTGACAGTTGAAACGGGTGCTATGACAACGTATATCATTAGGTTACAAGTTGCATCGTTCCCAAGTAGGCCGGTTGGCCGACTGCGACGGGCACGTACAGGTCTAGTCCACAATATAACGCGAGGACAGTTCGCCCCGCCACCGACTTCAAATTCGACACACACGTTCCACACCCCCGCAGGGAGTGCAGTGTTCGGCCTTCAGTTGGTCGGTCGGGCCCACGGTTGTCCAGAACTGTGAAAACGGGGTTCCGGACAGGGCCCCTGCCCAGGCTCCATATATGGAGCTGGCCTGTTCTGACATCACCTCTTTCTGACATCCGCAGAGACTCCATATTCGGGCATGCCTGACAAAGAACTCCATGTATGGGCATAAAGGGGACACAGGATGGGGCATTAATTTGACACGCGTGTTCCACACCAGCCAAATGATGCGCGACCAATTAGCCAATTGATCACACCTGATCACCCCCACCCCCCAACTGGCACTGTTCTAGTTTACTTAAGCACTGTATTTATGTGCAATTTTGAGGTATTTGTATAATTACTTGCTTATTTCCAATACTTTTACTTCTACTCCACTACATCTCGGATCCAAATATTGTACTTTTACTGTGCACTATCGTACATTTATTTGAAAACTTTAGTTACTTTATAGATTTGGATTCATTATTACAAAACATAGGCTACATTAAAACCACTTCAGCCTATATACTGTACATTTCAGCCATTTGAAAATAGCCGATCTACAAGCTCGCAACGCGTTGCGATACTGTGCTCCACTTTAATCCACAGGACCGTGAATCACTTCACAGCAAGGGCTGTGTGTGAGAACTTCAATCGACGCAATCTGAACTTTTTTTGGTTTAAAATGTCCCCCCCCCCCCCCAGAATAGGGATTTCCTAATGGAAATGGATATTTCTCCCGTGAAAGATTGACATCTTTACGTACAGATCTTTACTTGTAGATCGTCTATTTTCACTGCACAAACATGCTTCCATAAAGTAGACAAGACAATATGCCGGCTTCTTTATGGACTCCCAAATGACTGATCTGAAATCAGAACTTTAATCCATGTGTATAGGTGTATAACCCATTTAGGCCTGATTTAAATAAAAGAAACTTCTAAATCCTGACAGTTTTCTGAAAAACCCCATGTTTCTATGTCAGTGATTCTCAACTACTTCACGTCAAGGACCCCAGAGATTATATATAATTGGCCGCCGACCCCCATCTGAAAATATGTTGTTCCAGTGTCCTCCCAGAAGCAAAGATTTGAGTTAAAAACGTTGGCTCAGAAAGAATATATATATATTCAAAGATTTGCGCCACATTTTCACGATTTGTCAAAAATAGCAGACCTACGAGCTCGTAGATCTGCTATTTTTCAATAGCTAAAGCATAACATAATGCATTTTTAAAAACACCAAAAGGGGTTCCCGCCCCCAAAAATGGGATCATACCAGATAGCACAACAGCAGTTAACTATGTCGGCTTCAGAAGTCGTGTCATGTCTGACACCGCGTCTCTGCTCCAGAAACACAACCTCTGAGCGAAGGGAGTTCATGTCTCGTAGCACCGAAAGATAAATGAGTTGTGGCTGAAATGGAGACGCGTTTGTGTCGATGTGGAGCTAATATAAAAAGAACACCTGGAGGGACAGAGCGCGGCGGCGCTTGATTGATCGCTTGCAATAATAACCCCAGTGGTTCTCAAAGTGCAGGTTCTCCGGGGTTCCCACCGCGGCCCTCGTCGGGCCCTTGAGAGGGGGTTCCAGGGGGCCCCCAGCTAAATGATAGTTTGGAACCTTAACGGGTCCATTTGGTTCCATTTGTGTACACTCAGAGTTAAATTAAAGGTATATTCAGTGATTACACTTAATTCAAATATCACTTTTTTTTTTGTTTTGTTGTGATAATCCTCCCTACTATAGACTAGAGTGTACTTGACCATATAAGGAGTTTCTCCCTGTCCCCAGTGAGCCCCTGGGGTCAAAAAACCGTAGGTTTCGTTTTTGGCTATAGGTGGCCAAGTCTTCATCCAATCAGGATGAGAGAGGCCTTCCGCCAATCATGATTGAGCAGAGGCGGGCCTTGGTGTGCGTGCTGTTGGCCTGTCGTGTCCCTCCCCCCCCCCCCCCACTGTAGAGCATGTGTACATTTGTTACCAGGGCGGACCGAGGACTCACCCAAATCACCCAAATCACTGAATGCTCCTTTGACATTGATTTTACCCAAATCACCCAAATCACTGAATGCTCCTTTGACATTGATTTACCCAAATCACCCAAATCACTGAATGCTCCTTTGACATTGATTTACCCAAATCACCCAAATCACTGAATGCTCCTTTGACATTGATTTACCCAAATCACCCAAATCACTGAATGCTCCTTTGACATTGATTTACCCAAATCACCCAAATCACTGAATGCTCCTTTGACATTGATTTACCCAAATCACCCAAATCACTGAATGCTCCTTTGACATTGATTTTACAATACAAACTGGGCGTCCCAGAGATATGAAATGGGGCTCCGTAGACTACTATGACGAACTGGGGGCCCTTGAAATTAAACGGATTGAGAATATCTGCTAGAGCCGTAAAAATCTTCTCTTATGGGGGTCCCTGGCATACAGTATCTTTTCAAATGGGGGTCCACAGGCTAATTGGTGTCTATTTGGGGATCCTTGACACAATAACCCCAGTGTGGTTCTCAAAGTGGGGTCCAGGGTATATTATAATAAGTATAATAAACCTTTAGGTGGGGATAGTTTCTCTATTTGGTTATAGGGATGCACTAAATAATATTCGCCCACCGAAACTATTCGGCCGAATAGTGTCAAAAAGTTGCATATTCGGTATTCGGTATATTGATTTTTGTGCCGAAACCGAATAGTCAAAGGCTGGGGTTGCCTTTCGTAACCTACTGTTTTGTTGTGATGAAGTGATCAAAAATGTCTTTTTTGCCATTATCATACCAACTCCACAACAAAGGTACGACCACAATGAATGGTATACAATATTAATCATATTCGGCTATTAGGTTTGGGCCAAGAATTCCCCATTGGGTGCATCCCTACTATTTGGACATAATGGCCTATGTGAGACTGTCATAATGGCCTATGTGAGACTGTCATAATGGCCTATGTGAGACTGTCATAATGGCCTATGTGAGACTGTCATAATGGCCTATGTGAGACTGTCATAATGGCCTATGTGAGACTGTCATAATGGCCTATGTGAGACTGTCATAATGGCCTATGTGAGACTGTCATAATGGCCTATGTGAGACTGTCATAATGGCCTATGTGAGACTGACATAATGGCCTATATGAGACTGTCATAATGGCCTATGTGAGACTGTCATAATGGCCTATGTGAGACTGTCATAATGGCCTATGTGAGACTGTCATAATGGCCTATGTGAGACTGTCATAATGGCCTATGTGAGACTGTCATAATGGCCTATGTGAGACTGTCATAATGGCCTATGTGAGACTGTCGCTCTGATATTGTGTATATAATTAAAAAATCACACCCGTGTGAACTGAGTAGTGCAACTCCCCCCCCCCCCTCTCTCTCTCTCATTAGCAGGCAACAGTGCAGCTCTGTCCCTCTCTCTGTTTCTGGCAAACGGCATTATCCAATTATCTTACGGACCAGATATTATTTCTGCAGGGGCCCAGTTTCTCATACAGCCGCCTGTTGACTGCTGTATGAGAAAGGCAAAGAATCAACCCCCCCCCCCCCCCCCCGCCGTAAGACAGTTGAGTTAATGACTCTTTACTGCATTTTAGAGGTGGCCAACGTTTTTTTTTTTTTTTTTAAGATATTTTTTTGCGGCTTACGCCTTTATTGATTTTTTAAGGGACAGACAGTAGGCTGACAGGAAACGGGAGAGAGATGGGGGGATGACATGCAGTAAAGGCCGTGTCGGGTCCGGGAGTCGAACCCGCGGCACACCGTGACTGGATCACCAGTCCGGTGCCCAGACCGTTACGCTACGGCCTGGGCGGTGGCCAACGTTTTAATGGCACACACACACACACACACACACACACACACACACACACACACACACACACACACACACACACACACACACACACACACACACACACACACACACACACACACACACACACACACACACACACACACACACACACACACACACACACACACACACACACACACACACACACACTCAAAATACCAATGAATTCAAATCCGATCCGTAGAGTTTTATTCAAACTGTAACGAATATATCCTTGCAGGCCACTTTGCCTTTGCACACAAGAAATGCAGAACATGTACAGCATTGTTTTTGCATTTAGACACACCAAGGGAGCCAGTCCTCAGTCAGTCAATGCATGACATTGAGTTCAACACACTGTAAAATGGCATGTTTACATTCAGTCAATATAGTTATACTTGTAACACTGGAATAATTTCATTTGTTTCATTCAAATGAAAACTTTTAAAGACCAGTCAACAACGACCACAGTACACATCTGTATTTGGCAGTTATTCAGAGCGTTGTCCCACAAATCCTTTATTGGAGCAAGTCTGCCCCCTGCTGGTCCAGATACAACATAGAGTAGACGGTGACAGAATAACTTCTCAAATTCACTTTCTATAAGAATACTATATTATTTCTGGTTCTGGGCTGGGCAATATATACCGGAATGATGTGAATTTTGGATATCGTGCGGTGACATGACACAAGTGTTTGTCCATTCCTGGTTTTAATCACTTTAATGTAGGATGCAGTCAGTGAATATTATATGTTTTGGTCAAAACAAAAAGTTTCTCGTTCAAAGGTTAAAGCAATACATTCTGATAGTATTCATTGCTATAGACGAGTGTTTGTTCAGTAACATGGATCGCCCCCCATTATCCAAGCTCTTTAAAGGACCACTTCACCACTTTTCAACCTATCTTCATATAATAGGTCCTCACTAATAATCATGAAAAGAAATGGCGCAATTTCTTTCTACTCGGTCTGTGTCTCATAGGAGGGCAGTTCAGAAACCGTCTTCCAGTGACATCATCGATGGGGAATACAAGCAAATAAAAACTGCAGGCTTTCTAGTCCAGAAAAGTTGCAATGCGAAAATGGAAGCCATCGTTCTCACGATAATGGAAATCTAAACATTTGTGTGAAAAAGTCTTGTTTAAAAAAGCATCTGCCTAATGATGATGTCACTGGAAGACGGTTTCTAAACTGCCCACAACCCTCCTATGAGACACAGACTGAGTAGAAATAAATCGTGCCATTTTATCATGATTATTAGTGAGGATAGGTTGAAAAGTGGTGAAGTGGTCCTTTAATAAACTGAAAATACATACAATTTGCAAATGTACAAGCAGTCAGTAGCCAGAGTAGCCATTTATCAATAATAATAATAATAATAATAATAACAGAGTAGCCATTTATCAGCATCATGTTGATGTTGTTTCAGTTCAAAATGGTCATCGCTTCCAATTCCACTCGTTTAATCTGTATAATGTACGAGTTCTCCGTTACTGAACAAACACTCTATATAGCAAACATTACAGAATATATAGTTTATATAACACTTATTTATGAAACAATATCACTTACCACCGCCCTACTTTTAAACCCTCTAGATTTAGTAAACTGGACCTGAGTTAGCTCTGTACTTTTTTTTTTTTTCTTCCACCAAATTTGCAGCTTGGCTAATGTTTTTGGCTAATGCTGCCCCACCCCCCACCCCTCAATTAAACCCTTGTTGTATTATATACTATTTGTGGTAATAACGCTCTTTGCCTCATATTGTTTAGTCTAGTGTCAGTGGTCTCTCCTCTCTGGACGTCGTGGTGACCACTAGGGTTGGGAACCCCTTAGGATTTGATCAATTCCAGTTCCTTATATGATTCCCTCTTAACAGCCCCATTCTTTAACGATTCCATTTAACAATTCCTATACGAGGTTCCCAAAATGGACCCTTACAGGGCTGTAATTATGAGAGTGTATACGAATGGACCCTTACAGGCTTACAGGACTTTATGAGTGTACAAATGGACCCTTTACAGGGCTGTAATTATGAGAGTGTATACGAATGGACCCTTACAGGCTTACAGGACTTTATGAGTGTACAAATGGACCCTTTACTTACAGGGCTGTAATTATGAGAGTGTACAAATGGACCCTTTACTTACAGGACTGTAATTATGAGAGTGTACAAATGGACCCTTACCTCGGGTGTTAAAATGAAACAGTTTGAGAACCATATAGCAGACGTCAAGTCCACATAACCAGCTCTGACAGTGTGATAAAAACCGATTTCCCCAAAACGGTTCCAAATACGATGGCACCGATTCACCCTTTGTCAAGTCCCGCCCCCGTGGTTGTGCCCCTCTTCGCACCCATTGGCTGCCGTTTCGTGGTTGGACAAAAATCCTCTCTCTCCATCCGCTACCATTGAAATAACATGTTTTTCAGTTGCTTCGTATTGACATTCTGTGCACTCAATTCTTATTTTAAACGTGGCGTCAGTAAAAAGGAACATCACTGACTGGGCATATCATGTTTGTTTTTAGTTTTTTCCCAAAAAGATGTTTTAGCAAATTCAACAAAAACAAGGCGGAAACGAGGGCGGAAACAAGGCAGAAAGAGCCTGCTGGTTAGTCAGTCAGGGACCAATCAGAAGGCTGAATTCCGGTTCTTCAATCTCGGAAAACCGGGTCTGAACCGTCCCAACCCTATAGTGACCCCTTCTACTGCTGCCTGAAGGTCACGGCGAAATGCACCGTCTCCCTACTGCTGCCTGTCCACTCTGAAGGTCATGGTGACCACGCCGTCGATGCCGGCCTCCAGCTCGTCGTGCTCCTGCACGGCCGACACGCCCTTGGGCGTGCCCGTCAGGATGAGGTCACCCGCCTCCAGGCTGATGATGTCACTGATGTAGCTGATGATGTAAGGGACAGAGAAGATCATCTGGCTGGTGGAGGCGCTCTGGCGCAGCTGGTCGTTGACCTTCAGCCAGATGGTGAGGTCGCCCGGGTCGGGGACCCTCTCCTTGGGTATGAAGTCGCTGACGGGACAGGAGGTGTCGAAGGCCTTGGCCAGCGTCCACGGCAGGCCGCGGGACTTGCACTCGTCCTGGAGGTTAGGAGGGAACAGCATGGGTGGGACGGGTTAGCCACTGTTGTTTTGGGGCAGAGAATTTTCATTTTAGTCATTAGTCTCTTGAATCGTTTTCACTTAGTTTTAGTCACCTGGAATGTTTTAGTGTTAGTCTTAGTTTTAGATGACCAAATGTCATGCGATTTTAGTCGACTAAATCTACAGTTGATTTAGTCGACTAAAATGTATTTTGGCGGTCCTTGATGCCGTCGTAATCACTGATTTTACACCTGCTGAAAATAGCCGATCTACGAGCTCACAACGTGCCGCGCTGCGGGATACCACTCGGCATGTGTCTTGACGACGGTCATGTACATTCATGGAGGGCGCAAAGAGCTGGCAGAGAACAAGTTGGACACCACCACAATGCTCTGGTCTGTAATTAACACCAGAGGCACCCCCCCACCTGTTTCATTAATTAAACACTCTGCCACCATCATCGGGACACGGATGTTTCTATGTGGGGGTAAAGGCTACCTGTTTGACACCTGCACGGCTTTGTCTAGGATGGCACTGGTTGCGTTCAGCCTTTGGCCTACAACGGAGAGCTGCACGTAATTGGTTGGCGACATCCCGAGAACTATACCATAAGTCCAACAATGGAAACTCAAGCCAGAGACATTTTCCTTGACGGAGGTTGAGATCAAGTGGAAAGGCCTGTCTACGCCGTCTAGAATGGGCTGTTGCATGGTGGGAGATCGCAATCGTCTTCTATTCAATAGAATCTATTGGGAGGTATTATCGAGGGATAGCTCCGACAATGACCTTCAAATCCTAGACACGAGTCCTAGTCTGAAGACGTCATGCAAGCTAGCAGTTATTCAGTACGGTCTGGAGCAGTCAGAGCTCCCACACGACCTCAGGTGGGAACTGACTCCCCTGGAGTTCCGGCCTATAGTAAGCTGACTGAAAATGGTATTGATCCAATCCACTTTATTTATGATCCCACCTGATAAGGACCCATTTTGTCCAAACAAGACACTTGATTTCGTCTCTAGACCAAGGGCAAGTCATGAGCAGCTTAAAGTACTTTTTTCCTTTTTTTTTTTAGGAGTGATAGCCCTATGCCCTGCATTACGGGTTTGTGTGACTTGGCAGATGATTGGCTGATCGCCCCATGTAGCGATGATTTGATTGGCTCTCATACCTGGATGTCCCGGGCTGTCATGTCCAAGCAGAGAGCGTAGCCGGCCACATGGTCCATAGCAGAGCCCTGGTTGGATGGATGACATCATGTTATTAGTTATTATTACACAAGTAAGACGCGCGAACGCGGGAACATTTCTCGTAACATTTCAATAACAACAATTTGAATAAATTACATACTTTTTTGAGTTCTTTTTTTAAAGGTTTTTCTTTCTCTCTTTAAAAAAAGGGGGTGGGGTGGGGGTAAAAGGACAATTTTTTATTTTCTTCTTTATTTTTTTACTAGTGAAAATAGCTGATCTTAAAGCTCGCACCGCGTTGCAACTCGCAAGAGCTTTAGTTTAGATCAGATTCAAGGGGCTACAGGTTTAATGTTTGTTTTTAGTTCAAGGTTTTGTTTGTTTTAAAAAACGCCATGGACAATGAAGAGAAATTAATGTTTGTTTTGTCCCTAACACAAACATTAAATCCCATTAACAATAAAGATAATTTAATGTTTGTTTTACATCATCATTACATCACCTAATCACAGCAACATGACACGAGTTAGACTTTTTTATTATTAGTTAGATGAATAGGTTACACGTAAAACATCCCCTCCTCGAGGTTGTAAGATGATAAGAGCGCCCCTCACTTCACACGGTGTGATTTTTACCTCACTACCCCCCCCCCCCCCCCCCCCAAATTGTATAATTATTTTATTCATATGTTCCAGTTGAGTTTCAATGTCCCAAACAAATGCACACATCATTAATGGCAAACTTCAACCACTAGATGTCACAATTACACCAGATGTCTCTGCAGCCTGCCTTGCATCGTGAGTCGTGACTATTTCTAATCTTCGACTCTAAATCATTTCATGGTCGCGACAGTACAGCGACAGGCAGCCCTATACTATACTATACTATACCTGCGGGATGGAGGTGCCCCCTTTCCCGATCACCACCCCCAGCTCCACCTCGTGGTGGAGGTTGTGCGAGTAGCGGGGCACCAGGATGGGGCTGCCCTCCCGCAGGTAGGCGGAGGGCGGCTTGAGGAACAGCACGGGCTCCGTGGGCACGGCGTTCCGGAGCTCCTTGGCGTGCTCCGCGTAGTTGCGTCCCACGCACACGATCTTCCGGCCCCACTCCCAGAACCGAGACACGCTCTTCTGGCTCATAGTGACTTATGTCTGTTGTTATGTCAGGTTGTTCTTGTTGTCGGACAAGAAGCAGATCTGTGTGGAAAAGAGAAAACGACCTTTGATCACTCACTAGGCTCAAAGTACGGCGAGCCCAGAAGGACTTTAATAGCGTTACACCATGCGCTAATACCATCACTCAAAGTCAGACAGGGGGGGGCAGTTATTGACTAAAACAGAGGCAGAGGTAGGTTCAATGCAATGATCAGTTAAACTGAATTTAGGGCACGATAATGTTATTTATTCTATTATAGTGGCATCGTTTTTTTTTAATCAAATTATATTTGCTATGATCATTCATAATCATATCTTAATCAATTCTGTTTTTGTGCAAGCAATTGAGGAGTTAAAGTCATGGGTGTACTTTATCCTTAAGTAAGACTGACTGATTGAGCAAATACTTTATTATAAACAGTAGCCCCCCCTAGGCTATACTGTATTTGCAGTTACAGGCCAGTATGTAGCCTATACATAATATATAAATATTATTATGCTAAAATGATTAGTGCTAATTCCATTATGTGGTCCTGTCACTCCTGTGTAATAAGTGATAGATTTATTATTTTATGATAAATAAGACTGTCCAGTCTTGATCCAAGGCTCATTCTCAACCTTTTCCAGGCTGTGAGTGAATGACCCCCAAAATAGAACTGGACTGGACTTCCACTATAGGCTATGTTTCTTTTCCTTTTTTACCTCCTTTATGATTAATTCCTGTTCTGTTCTTTGACTATATAGAAGTGTCTATTTGTACGTGTTTTGATGAATTGAACATGCATGGTGGACCCTCTTGTAAACAATTAAGTGTAATGCTTAATTGGGTCGTCCACTCACAGTTACTTATAACAGTCTTTGTATTGAGTTTGTGCTTGAAATGTAGGCCTACTGTAATTCTGCAAACTGTTAATAAATATTTCAATCAATCAATGCAGTGGACCGGACCCCCCAAAAATAATCATTTGAACTGGAGAGTGGAGACCCCCTCACCCTGACAACTTGTAGTTTGACTCTGTTCCACAGAATAATATTGAACATCATTGTTTTGCCTCCTATAGGCTATATTTGGCCAATATTGTTTAACCTGTTTTTATACAGTATTTATACAGTACCATATAATAATGGTATTTATTTATTTTAAAATAAAAAAACGTCTTATTATGGTCCTTAAATTGTCACCTCCTCCGACCGCCCATACGGCGCCGACCCCACAGCTTGAGAACCGCTGTCACTTTCTTCTCCTCCCCTCGCCTGTGATTGGCCGAGAGCAGCGGGGTCAAAGGTGGTGGGAGGCGGAAGGAACCGGAACAGTTCTGTTCTGTCTGTCTGTGCAGGTTGCAGCGGCCCGAACAACAAACAACAACAACAACACAACGATAATACCGTGCGTTGAGGTCCGTGCGTTCATCAGATGGTGTTCGGCAGGGCTGTGAGTGTGCTGGCGGGTGCGTGCACTCTGGGGGTTCTGGGAACCGCTGCCACCTACAAACTAGGTATGTAGAAAAACATGTCTTTATTACTTCAACTTGTTTTATTATAAGCTCATTGATACAGGCAATTTGTTTCATTTTATAAGACATGTTCATTTTCTCTCATGAGTTCCATCATTTTTGTTTTCAGTGTGAAAGCAAAATAAGTGACGTTTACACTTTAAAGAGGCATACATGCACACATACCTACATACGTTTGTCTACATATGTATATATATATATACACACATCTTCAGATATAATAACGATCGAGGACCAGAGAAAAAAATTAAAAACACACAAAGTAGTGATATTGTTTGTAAAACATGTATAAAGGTGCGTTTATTGGATTATTACATTCTAACATTTCATGTTTAGATGAGTTTTAGCCGCTTTGTATCTTCCATGAATGTCTTGTTGGATAAAAAGAGCTGTCAGTGTCAAGAGAACAATACACAACATGATGTGATGGTGACAATCATGCATGTTGTTGCATCATCTCCCTGGCCTGACTGTAACGTTATACTGTAACGCAATATTGTTCTGGTTATGGTTAAACTCACCAATTTGACTTGTATAGTTTTGGACAATAATATGCTACTTTAAAAATGTAGCTATTATTTCTCTGCTATATAGTTAGTTACTGGGCTACACTATAAAAGTGTTATTTAAAGAATAAGTAGCTATATCTACACTAGCTATGGACCAGAGCTACACTACATTGAATGTGCTATCTATTGGTAATGTTGTTTATTGAACACTGTATTAACTGTTTGCATGTTTCCAACTTTCCATTGGGGTCCTTTTGTAGACTATACAATTCATCGAGAATCCTCTTTATGTGATGATTCGGCACAAACAAGGGACTAAATTAATTTCGCTCCTATGCCACCAAAATGTGGTACGCCCTACCAACAGTCATTAAGACATGCAAATCCCATGACTCCTTCAAAGCTGCTCTCAAAGGGCACCTACGGACGGCTGCAATTCGAAACTGGCCCCCGTAAAATCTGAATCCCCCACCCACCCCTTTTCCCCCTCACTGTATATGTCCCGGCCCCCCCTCCCCTTTTACCTCCTCTATGATGATTTCCTGATTTGGCTATTATAGAAGTGTATATTTGTAAGTCTCTACATGTTATGACGTTACCTTATCTGGTAACTTATAACCTAGTTCCCAGTTTTATCTGCCTTTTGGGTGGAGTTAAAGCCTGGGGCAAATACATGAGGAAAATAAATCTCAGGAAGTACGGGACTACAGTATGCATTGTTGCCATTTGTGATAGAAATAATTAAGCGACCAGTTCTATGCAAACAAGCCCAAAACGCAATTTATATATATATATATATATATATATATATATATATATATATATAAGCAACGCAACTTTAGAGAAAAGCAAGGCCAAAGTCACTTCTAAGCAGACAACAGTGGCTACATGTATCCTCACAATGCCTCGTAGGTGGGGTGAGTGAGTCAGTAGTGTGACTAACACGGCTGTGTTGACAATTATCGCCTTCATTTCCGTGTAGCTGTTGGATGTTGTCCAGCTGTACTGGAGTGTAGGTACCTCATACAGGTGGAGACATGGTTTCACTAATACAGTAGTCGTATCTACTGTAGCGCTGCACGATTCTTGCTCAAATGTGAGTAGATTTTTGTGGAGGAAGAATTATGGAGGAAAATATCTATCGTCTCTAGTCTGTGGTACTTGCTGAACATTACAAAGTGCTTGGCTTAATGCTACTTAATTCTACTTAAAGTCTCTTTCTTGTAGCAAAAACACAAGAGTCACTAAAAATGAATTGGACTAGTGCTGTGCGATTCTTTCTTGCTCAAATTTAGAAATGAATGAATTAGCCGGTGTCTTGAATCTGGACTGCGATCTTTTTTCGATTAATCGTGCAGCACTAGTTGTATCTGTCAACGGATATTCCATATATTCGAATGAATATTCGAATGTAAAAAATAAACGAATAATCTAATATTTTAAATTAAGATTCAAATTAAAAAAATAACAATTACAATTGCTGTGTGAGTTCTGGCGAGACTCTGTGCCTAGAACATTATACAAAGATTAGGCTATTAAGATAATTATGAAACATTAATTTGATCTCGCAAGACTCAAGAGTGCATTTCTCAGCACCAACCATACAGGACCGGACCATATAGATAAAGAAAGAGAAAGTTTTACAGCATATTATTCTGCAATATTCATATCATATTCATATTAAAATCATATACATTCGAAAATTGTTCGAATACATGGTGGTGTTTTAAAAGGAATATTCGAATATCATTTTTGGCCAATTCAGGCAGCACTCGTTGTATCCGTGTCAAATGTTTGTGTCATTCTCCGCATGCAGCTCCCGCAAAGCTCCAAGCAGCAGCCTCTTCTGTGCTCCTTCACACCCCGCCGTCGCCGCCAGAGAGGAAGAGTCTGCTGGTGGAACAAGCAGACATGAAGATAGAACTCCTGCCGGCGCTCAGCGACAACTACATGTACCTCCTGATCGACGTGGACTCCAAGGAGGCAGCCGTGGTCGACCCCGTGGAGCCGGTCAAGGTGTGTGATCTGTGACGTTTAGCAGTGGCGTTTCCATGGAATTACATGTTGGGCAGGCGAGATCTGTTATTTGTCGTCCTCCTCCCCCCCTGCGCACAATCAGTAGCACTAAAGGTTTTCAAAGAGTTATACCTGCCAGACAGTAGGATACAAAGGCATGCATTTGCATTCGAATGGGTGATTGAGGGTCGCACTCTATACGCGCAACGGCCAATTCTTGTGCACTGTGCACTAATAGTTCTCAGGTCTTGTTTTTGTCCTCCGTGTAGGGATTTTGGCCAGGCAGAAAATGGATTTGGACAGGCAGACAGACGCCTTATTGTAGATGTTAGGCAATGGGGCTCTGATCAGACTAAACGCTTGCCCAAAGTTGGAGTCAGATATGTCATAATCGACTTTGACATGTCACAAGCTGGGCCACATAATTTCCGAGAATAAAATGACATTGCTGGCGCTATGCAGGACCACGTTGGAAAGGTTTTATTCCGCTTTTATGTGTTTACTTGTATGTTTTTTCTTTTTTACCCAACTAAATTAAATTCACATTGGAGCCACACCACCAAACCCAATTTTTGCCATTCCCTCTTATACTAGTTGGTTGTGCTCTTCATTCACAGGTTCTGGAGGCGGTCCGGAAACATGGCGTGAGGCTCACGACGGTCCTCACCACTCACCATCACTGGTGAGACTTACTTATACACGATGAGTGAACATTTTGGACGTGCAGGATAATGATATCATTTCTCACTCAGTAGTGTTGTTTTTGTCGACTAAAACTAAGACGAAAAATGTTCGTCGACTACCTATTTTCACTGCAGAAAACTAAATGGAAACTAAATGAAAACTAAGCTATGGTGACAAAAACTAAGACTAAATGTATTGACAATTTCGTCAACAAATAAAAAGGGACTAGTGGACAAGAGAGTCATTTTTCACACTTGGTTGCATGCTGAAAATAGCAGATCTACAAGCTCAGCACGGCGCGTTGTGAGATTGTAGATCGGCTATTTTCAGCAAGTGTAAAATCTGTCATTTCGACGGCATCAAGGCCCAACAAAACACATTTTAGTCGACTAAAACAACTGCAGAATTAGTCGACTAAAATCTTATGATATTTAGTCGACTAAAACTAGACTAAACACTAAAACATTCCAGGTGACTAAAATATGACTAAAACTAATGGAGTTTCATTCCTAAGACTATGACTAAACTGAAATAGAAATTTGCTGCCAAAAACAACACTGTCACTCAGTATTTCATGAGGAACCCTCGCATATTAGACGGATGGTTTGTGTGTGTGCAGGGACCACGCCGGTGGAAACGAGAAGATGCTGAGGCTGATCCCGGGGCTGAAGGTCATCGGAGGAGACGACAGAGTGGACGCCCTCACCAAGAAAGTCACTCACTCCAACATGTTCAAAGTGTGTAACTTAAACGTCGTGTTGTTGTTAAATCAAAGTCATGTTGTATTTGTGATGTTCTGTTTTCATGCTATTTGGGGGACTACGGATGGAAAGTGGCGTTCGCTAAATCCTGCATGTTTGCACTTCAGTCATGTGTACTGTATGTATTAATTACAACGTGTCATCGTGATCATTAATATTGTCTCTGTCCGGTGGAAACCTCATATGCCCAAAACCTTTCAGGATTAAAATTCAAAAGTAGCAGATCTACAAGTTCAAAAACACATCGCTTCACGCCACGTTTCGAGGTTGTGGATCTTCTACTTTGGATGCTTTTGTCTGATGCTGTAATGTAGTATGATCAATTAGGCCATCCATTTACAACAACAAAAAACACAAAAAGTTAGAACATGGAGAGGCTTCTGCCCGACAGAGACGATTTGCTGCGGTAGAATTCGATGGTGAACTCACTGGGTCTTTTTTGGTTTTGTCTCTGGCGTCAGATCGGCTCACTCAACGTCCGATGTCTGTTCACTCCGTGTCACACGACGGGTCACATCTGCTACTACGTGACCAAAGACAAGAGCACGGAGCCTCCGGCTGTCTTCACAGGTACCTCTCATCAGGTTTGGCTGACTCTAGGGCCTCCCACACCGTCTGCGAACGCCGCGCGTCAAAACAGCCGCCTCCGTTATTTTCAATGAACCTATCGCACACCGGCGGCGTCCGACGCGCGCTGGCGCCTCGCCTGACGCGCCGATAGAACCAGTTCTATTTTTCCAGGTGTCGCCGCGCGGCAACCCGTCGCGTCGGACGGAGCCGGTGTCTGTTGGGCTTCAGTCTGCACTAGGGCATTCACTTCTAGTCATTTTTACTAGTTGCCTGGTTTACTAGTCGACTAGTTGTTTAACTACCTATTATGTAAAAAATTCAAAATTGGAAATAAATATTTGTACTGTGTACATTGGTGACTATTAGGCGTTTAAAATGTTTTTATTTTCTGAAAAACCTATTTCATATAAAGGACCCCAAAACAATTATAGTAATATGCCTCCTACTCCTCATCTGAAAATATGTTGTTCCAGGGAGCCCCTCCCCAGAAGCAAAGATTTGAGTTAAAATGTTCACTCTGTGATAATATATATTCAAAGATTGAGGCACATTTTCACGATTTCTCACAAATAGCTAAAGCATAAAATAATGCTTTAAACCACCAAAAGGGGTTCCCGCCCCAAAATGGCTTAACAAACATCACAATATCACTTTGCCTGACAAATGTAGTCTCAAAGCGCTTCACGAAGGTTAATTCATTCATTCATTCATACATTGGGAGGTGAAGCGGTGAACAGTCTGACGCCAGCCACATTCACACACCCAACGGTGGCAAAGCTACCACGAGAGGAGGCAATGTGGGGTTCAGTGTCTAAAAAATTGTTTCTTTGATTTTTGTGTGAAAATGTTACTACTGTGACCACTATTAGCATATTGTTTTGCTTGTTTGTTTTTTTTGCTTGTTTTTTAGAAAGGAAAAAAAACTTTGCATTGTTCAGTAGAAATGGGACACATGAGGTGTTTTGTTTGAGGACCTGTAAAAGGGGTATACATATATATTTTCAAACTAATAAACTAAACTAAACACTTCGACATTGTGGACAGGAGGAGGAGGAGGAGCCGGGATTCGAACCGCCGACCCCACGCGGCTCATTATTTGACGTCCTAGTAGCTCTCCCTCCTGAGCCACAGCACCGGCCCATGTCGACTGTGACAACACGGTCGTTGATGTTGTTCGTTCATGTTGTGTGTGTGTGTGTGTGTGTGTGTGTGTGTGTGTGTGTGTGTGTGTGTGTGTGTGTGTGTGTGTGTGTGTGTGCAGGAGACACGCTGTTTGTGGCTGGATGTGGGAAGTTCTTTGAGGGAACGGCGGAGCAGATGTACAGAGCCTTGATCGAGACCCTGGGCTCTCTGCCGCCCGAAACGGTACGTATACCGTACTACTGTGCCAGTGTTGTTTTTTGGCAGCAAATTTCTATTTTAGTTTTAGTTACATTTTTGTCACCTGGAATGTCTTAGTTTTAGTCGACTAAATATCATACGATTTTAGTCGACTAAAATGTATTTTGGCGGGCTTAAATGCCATCGTAATGACTTGCTGAAAATAGCCGATCTACAAGCTCACCTTCCTAACATTTTAGTCTAGTTTTTATGTGTTGACGAAATCGTGAATATATTTATTTAGTCTTAGTTTTAGTCATCATAGCTTAGCTTTCATCTAGTTTCCATTTAGTTTTCGTCAGTGGAAAAAAGGTAGTCGACGAACATTTTTCGTCTTAGTTTTTAGTCGACGAGAACAACACTGTACTGTACACCCCAAACCAAACGGTACGCAGTCATACTGTACATCCCAAACCAAAAGAAAAACACAGTAGTGTAGAATTAATAATGAAAATGAACGAGTGATGCATGAATCATGTGATGTGAGTAAAATGATTAAAACAAACGAAAAATATGATTAAAACAAACAAACGGCAATACAGCATTACTGTACTTTTAATGAACAATATATTTTTTCTCGTTTTAGCGTGTCTTCTGCGGTCACGAATACACCGTCAGCAATCTAAAGTTTGCGCGTCATGTTGAACCTGACAACGAGGTCGTTCAGAAGAAACTGGCGTGGGCAAAGGTATGTATTTCACTGAGGTACAGTGTACACAGCAAAGGTATGTATTTCACTGAGGTACAGTGTACACAGCAAAGGTATGTATTTCACTGAGGTACAGTGTACACGGCAAAGGTATGTATTTCACTGAGGTACAGTGTACACAGCAAAGGTATGAATTTCACTGAGGTACAGTGTACACGGTATCGATTTATCTTTGGCAAAACCCATTTAGGCCTGACGTCGACATTTTAAATAATGTCTTCAAAATCAGTTTTCTAAAAAACCTTGTTTCTGTATCAGTGGTGCTCAATATTTCATGTGAAGGACCCCAAAAATGATATGTAATATGCCTCCGCCCCACATCTGATGAAATGGCAGACCTACAAGTTCATAGCACGGCACTCGGTGCGCTATTTTTCAATAGCTAAAGTATAACGTAATGCTTTAAAACAACAAAAAGGGCTCCCGCCCAAAATGGGTTAAATAATTCAACTTTACAAAAACATCGTCTCTAAAAGAGGAAATCTGCACTAGACCGGAACTGTCCTTTAAGGCACCTTTTTAAAATTTAAGCCATAAAGACCTGAGACACTGACATAGAAACGGGTTCTCAAACCTTTTCATGTCAAGGACCCCCACAATTATATGTAATCGGCCACAGACCCCCATCTGAACAATATGTAGTTCCAGGGAGGGACCTCCCAGAACCAAAGATTTTGAGTTAAAAAAAACGTTCACGCTGTGAAAGAATATAGTATATTCAAAGATTTGTGCCAAAGTTTTCACGATTTATCAAAAAATAGCAAATCCGCAAGCTCCGCACTATGAGCTTGTAGATCTGCTATGAGCTTGAAGCCTTCATCTGCGTTGTATCTTCACAGAACTCACACTGTATTGATTTATTGATCTATTCATTTATTGACGTATCGATTTTGGTCCATCCTGCAGGAGAAGGTCAGCAATGAAGAACCCACGATCCCCTCCACGCTGGCAGACGAGTTCGCGTTTAACCCTTTTATGAGAGTAAAGTACGTACTTAACCCTTAACCCTTAACCCTTTTATGAGAGTAAAGTACGTACGTTATACATCTTGATTGTTATTTGAACAGCGTAGTAATCTTCCTTGTTCGCGACCGAAGGTTAAAATCACCTCTTTGTCATGAACTGTAACAGACCGTCCACACTGAGCACTATGACTCTAAATATATTGTTTTAAAAATGGTTGTAACTGGAGTATATATAGCAGAGACCACAGCAGAACTATAACGACCACAACGGTGGTCATGATGGCACTGCAGTAAGGACAAAACATAAAATACAGATAAGAGTCGAGAACAGGTACAGAATAAGTATTAAGACCAGTAAAACAAAATAAGTGGTAACAGTATGAACTCAAATACATTAAAAACTTTACTTCACCCCTACCTTCCTCTCTGCTCCTAGGTTGATCAGGTGTGCATATAGTGTAGTACAGTAATCCACCAGTAGGTGGAGATATATGTATTGTGTGCATTCTAGCGCCACAGATGGCTGCAAAGGACGATTCTACAAATGCCTTTCCAAATACTGACGGTTTTCTGAAAAACCCTGTGTTTCTGTGTCAGTGGTGCTCAACCTTTTTCATCTCAAGGACCGCCAGAATGATCTGTATTTGGCTGCGGACCCCCCCCCCCCCATCTGAAAATATGTTGTCCCAGAAGCAAAAGATTTGAGTTAAAAACGTTTGCTGAAAGAATAAATATTCAAAGATTTGTGCAGCATTCTCACGATTTCTTTAAAAAAATAGCAGACCCACAAGCTCGCACTCGGTGCCGCGCTATGGGCTTTGTAGATCTGCACATTTTTCAGCTAAAAGTATGACATAATGCTTAAAACACCCAAATGGGTTCCCATGCAGGGGCGGCGGTGGCGGCTCAGGGGTAGAGTGCCTGGATGGTAACCGTAAGGTTGCCAGTTCGAACCCGGGCTCCCCCAGAGTTACTGTCGAAGTAGCCTCGATAGCCAGGCTTTCATTTCGTCTGCGCGAAAGATGAAAGCCTGGAAAAAGCCGTGGGCTGAACAAGTCTAAAAGTGGGAGTCAACCCTTCCGGGTGGGCGTCGCTCTAAATGATGTGACGTAGCGCTGCACTAGGGGGGAGAGGAGGGGCTGGGGGTGACGGACAGATCGATAAGATCCAATCAGGGTGCGCGCATTTCTGAGGCGCGACCCGCCCCTCTAGACGAGAAATGTCTCGCTCTGGGTCAGGCTACTGTCGAAGTGTCCTTGAGCAAGACACTGAACCCCTAATTGCTCCCGATGTGCTAGTGCATGGTGCCTTGCATGGTTTCCGCTGCCATCAGTGTATGAACGTGTGTGTGAATGGGTGAATGTAATGCACAATCTCTGTAAAGCGCCTTGGATAAAGGCGCTATATAAATGCACCATTTACCATTTACCATGCACCCAGAATGGGTTAAAGGGGAATATAGACAGTTATAGAGGCTTGACGTGGACGGATTGTTCTTTGTGCTCATTTCAGAATAGCTGTGTGCCATCTTTTTTTTTTTAACACGGGTGGTGATTTGTTTTTCTGTGTCCGTTCAGAGAGAAGACGGTGCAGGACCACGTGAAGCAGACCAGTCCCGTTGAAACCATGAGAAGCCTCCGGAAGGAGAAGGATAGCTTCAAGGTCCCCAAAGAGTGACTCCTTATAGGGCTGTGAATCTTTGGGTGTCCCACCATTCCCCATTCGATTCCCCATTCGATTCCCCATTCTTGGGGGTCACGATTCGATTCAACTCGATTCTCAATCCAAAAAAACGTTTCCCCCCCCCCCCAGATTCAAAACGATTGTCTATTCAAAATGATTCTCGATTCAATACAAATTACAATACAGCTGTGCTGAACTGAAGTGACTAGTACTGACTACAGTGAGTTGAAAATGACTGAAGACATGTTTACTGTGATTAGGGTAAGCTTACATTTCATATCGCAAACACCATGTAGTGAAAACTGTAACTGTACGCAAAAATAAAGAAAAAGAATAAATCTAAAAGGAGGAAAAAAAAACGATTTTTGGAAATTATGAATCGATTTTGAATCGTTCATAACGGGAATTGCGATTCTAATTCGAATCGATTTTCTTTTGACACCCCTAGTGACGCCCCTCCGCAACAACCATGCACTAAATGCTACGCTATGCTCACCAAGCCCAGTCATGAATGGACCCTTAAGCCCTATTTTAATACTTTGGCTATTTGAAAAGAAATTTGACAGATTTTAGTTTTGGGTTTTTATTTTTATCTTGAAAATATTTGCCTATAAATATGCCCCAAATAGGGACACTGGGCTTAAAGCTGCGGTATGTAACCTGGGTCTCCTGCACAAAAATGTCAACACTTTTATCACTGAGCTAATAGCAGTGGTGTGTACTCTACCGTTATACTCTATACAGTATGTAGTACGCTGTGGCAATGTTTTTATGGGGGGGAAAGCGTATACTGTCTGCTAATCATTCAATCCATTGACCATGTGCCAGCATATAGTAGTAGGGCATTAATCTACTAGTCGACTAGTAAATACACTAGTCCACCTTGTTGGTACTAGTTGATTTTTCGCGATTTTGTAGGCCTCAAGATCAGATAGATTATAGTTATAGTCACCAATGTACACAGTTTTTAAATGTACAAATATTTATTAAAAAGACATTTAAAAAAATGTTTTGTTTTACATAATAGGTAGTTAAAAAACTAGTCGACTAGTACAAATTACTAGAAGTGAATGCCCTAGTATAGACTATACGTGCACTGTGTCGTGCAGGGAATGATTATGGTATACCGACTGAAAAAAACAGCACTGGCTGATAGAGCCTGGCTGCTTGCTCAGGGGAGAACTTTAATTTGGACCTTCAATTAAGAATTTGTGTCTAATCAGAAACGGGATTGTGTCTAACCTAGACACGGGATCCAAAATCAGTGTCAGTTTTAAAGAGCAGGGAGCCACATTGTATAACACACGTTATATTGTATTAACATACTCTACCATACACATTGTATAGGTTATATTGTATTATACGACAGGTCGTTTCGAGGAAGCAATCTGATTGGTTGAAACGGCCTTCTAGCAGTGGTTCAAACGAGCACCACTCCACACCTAATCAAAACCAAGAATTCAGCTGCTGTTATCCCAGAGCACAGCAAATTCGGTGGCTAGGCTAGCTAGTTTCTTGGGACATTGTGGTCGTAGTGACTACATCTGTCATTAAAAATATATGTTTTTTCAGCGATTTTCTTAGTTTTAAGGGTAACTGTTGTATAATTGCAATGTTACACTCGAGGGTGTGGTTTAACGTGATTATTGCCACGACAGTGATGCGGTCAGGAGCAAGACGTAGTCGAGTTCCGCAAGCATCACTGAAGTTACACACCCTGTAATATTGCTTAATTAACATACTCTACCTACCATACAGATTGAACAAAATGCAAATGCACAACGTTACATGCGGTAAGTAATACAGCTCTAATGTGGTGAAATGAGCACTCGTGATTTCACAGGGTAGGTAGCTGCTCCACTACGATTGTACACTGCGCTATGAGTAGGTAATTATGATGGTACGCCAAGGGAAATGTATAGCATCTTGTACATTTTCAAAGTTAAACTGGCAATACTGAATTCACTCATTTCAACTCTGATTTCAACAGCTAACGCCGCGAGCTGAATATGGCCATTATATTTAATGAGCATAATTATTATGTCCAGATCCAAACGATTTAAAATCCAGATTTTAAATTGAGTTTAATCGGTTATTTTATTGGCATTATGGCATTTTTTTTCTTTATTTTTTTTCTCCGTTTTAGAATGCTTAAAGGTAAAATAAGTCTTATGTCGATAAATGCACAATGTTCAGAGTGAGTATTCATAACATGTAATATATTGTTGTACAAAATATTTAATTCAAGGTTGACATTATGTGAAATGTGTTGGAAACAAACATGGCAGGGAGCCCCTTTTCGTAAAAAAAAAAAAAAGATAGTGTAGTTAACTACTTACTATTGTACAATGTCTGTAAAAGAATAATAATATAATATTTTCTGTTATGTTAACAAATCTTTCCTGTAAAAATCTGGTTTATTTTTTACATGAAATAGTATAACGTTGCATTTCATGGTGGTTTTGAAGCTTTTTGATTGCAGTCGCAATAATTACATTTTAGTACCTGTTAGATTAACAGGTGCATTTCATTCAACGCTCAGTTCACTTATTATTCAAACCTACAATTTACACTTTAGCAGACACTCTTATCCAGAACTTACTTAGAATGACTTAGCTAAGGTAATCGCATTCTGTGAATATAGCAGGCATTTTCTGTTATCATTTTACAGTATCTTCTGTGGTGTGAAACATATAGTTCTTTAATATCACCTATGGTACCGTTGATCTTACAGTACATGATGCCCTTCAAGAAACAATAAAACATGCAGTGTGTCAAATAAAAACATTGTTATTCAATGTGGTTAATAGTGTCTGTCCCGTTACTTCTGATCAGCTACTGAAATCCATTTATATGGATTTATATTAATGGGGTGCAGCAGCAGCAATTAATCAAACTTAATGTTCTTCATTGCTGACTTTTCAGATGGTCGACATTTCTGTATTATAAATCCTTTTTTTTAGTGGTCGTCTTTTTCTCTTTGAGATATGGATTTTTGATTTTCATGAGCTGTACAGTATATGCCATAATCGTCAAGATTCACAATGATAAATGTAATACGATATAGGCTACTATGGGGTGGGTGCGTTTCGGAAATGCTCCCTATGAGTTAATAGTTTGTATTGGTAGGTGCGCTATCCCCGAACGCGCACTATTATCATGTAACTATAGTACGGTTGTCACTTCTGATATAACTTATATATTGGTGTTTGTTCGGTCTGAGATTTTAAATTTGATAGTAATTGTAAATGACGATAAATACTATCATGTGTTTATTGTGTGTGTGTGTGTGTGTGTGTGTGTGTGTGTGTGTGTGTGTGTGTGTGTGTGTGTGTGTGTGTGTTTCATGTATTTGTTGTGAGCTCTGCTCTTTATCAGCTTTTGTTCCAAACTGACTATGAATGACAATACAATGTGGGTTTGTGCAGGGGCGGAGTTTAGTGCTGTGAGCTGCCATTGGCCCGTTTAGTGTGTGTGTGTGTGTGTGTGTGTGTGTGTGTGTGTTCAGATCAGTGTGCCTTTCTTCCTTTCCCCTCTTTTCTCGGTTGTATTTCAGTTTTAATAGTTTTAAATAGTTTTAAAGGTTTTGTCTTCAGAAGTTCATCATAGTTTTAATTTAGGTTTTATTTCATAGACGGAACAGAAAAAGAAAAGTACTGACTCAAGTTTCAACAGGGTGGAAACATGTTTTACCAGTGACTCACTGAAGCCCCCCCTCCCACACACACACGCACACACACACACACACACGCACACACACACACAAAACCAAGAAGAACCTCCCGTTTCCTTTTCCTGTGATTTCTGAGAAGATGAACTCTTTCAGTCAGTCAGACGGACGTACTGAAATGGCGCAGCAGGGAGTTCAACTGGACCGGGAACAGTTGACTTGTTCTATCTGTCTGGATCTACTGAAGGATCCAGTGACTGTTCCCTGTGGACACAGCTACTGCAGGAGGTGTATTGAGAGGTTCTGGAACCAGGACGATCAGAGAGGAAGGTTCACGTGTCCACAATGCAGACACAGCTTCATCCCAAGACCTGTTCTGAAGAAAAACACCATGTTGGCTGAGGTGGTGGAGAGCCTGAAGAAGACCGGTGAGACTAAAGTTCTCTTGTGTAAATGCAGTTCACTGTCTGTCTGTCAGATATAATTTATAAACTAATAAAGAGATGGAACGTCTTATTACAAGAATATAAAAGGCTAACAAGGCAGTGTAGCAGCCGGCTATCTTGAGGGGAAACAATATGCTTAGGTTTCCTGCACAATGTTATTGGCATGGCGCCGCCGCCATGCTTGAATTACATCGCGCCATGCTAAGAGCTGAAAAGAAAAGAATATATATATTTTTTAGGGGAGCTAGTGAATCATGGTGTGTGTGTGTGTGATATGAAATGTGAGCTTTAATCATATTCAAGTTATTTTGGAGAGTACTTTCAGTAGTAGAGGCCTGCAGAGGGGTAGATTTTTAAAAATAATGGGACGAATCTAGTTGCATTAATTGACTCCCAACTCATCCAATTGCGTTTGCGATCTGCTTGTCTTAAAACGACGTTAAACTCACCAACATTGCAGCTGTAGTCCAAACTTGAATTATCCTCTTTCAATCTGCCGAGCTTGTTTTTCATAAAAATCTCCCGTAGATGTTACGAGCTACTTTCTGTCAAGAAGAAGAAATGTTGTAGTTTGGAAACGCTCGTTTTATTATGGGGTCGTGCTGCCTCCTGCATTATGTGCAAATGCGAAACAGATGGCATGCAGGGCCGTTCAGTGACTTACGACGAGCGCTTCCAAACTCCAGCACTTAGAAAAAGAATCACTTGCACAGAATTTCTTGACAGAAAGTAGCTCATAACAGTGGATTTTTATGAAAAAGAAGCTCGGCAGATTGAAAGAGGATAATCCAAGCTTGGACTACAGCTGCAATGTTGGTTTAACGTTGTTTAAGGCAAGCAGATCGAAAACGCAAATTGGACGAGTTGGGAGTCAATGGAGGGTATTGCAACTCTAGATTAATCCCATTATAAAAAAAAGCACATCCGTGTGAACCGAGTGGTGCAACTCCCCTCTCACAGCATGGACAAAGGAAGAGAGGGGGGTGGGAGGTGAGAGGGGAAGGGGGGTGGGAGGTGAGAGGGGAAGGGGGGGGGGGGGGGGCAGGTGAAAAGGACTCTGTTGCTCACACAGCATGGCTCAGAGCTTCAAAGGTGAGTCTGTATAGACTAATTTCAAATGAGCTTTGGTGATGGCAAATTCCTTGTCACTAGGCAGCCAAGTCATGCTGGCTCAATTAGGTTACCAAATATGAGGGTACAGGCACATACAAATGAAATACATTTTTATCAAATTCATAAATACATGTCAATCAATCTTTCAACAGGACTCCAAGCTGCACCTCCTGAGCACTTCTACGCTGGACATGGAGATGTGGCCTGTGATGTCTGCACTGGGAGGAGACTGAAAGCTGTGAAGACTTGTCTTCAGTGTCTGGTCTCTTACTGTGACACTCACCTCCAGCCTCACTATCAGTCTCCTGCCTTTAAGAAACACAAGCTGGTCAAAGCCTCTGGTGAGCTTCAGGAGAACATATGCTCTCGTCACAACAGGGTGAGTGAGCTTTTCTGTCGGACCGATCAGCAGTGTATCTGTTCTCTGTGCTCCGTGGAAGAACACAAAGGTCACGATACGACCTCAGCTGCAGCAGAACGGACTGAGAGACAGACAGAGCTCCATACGAGTCAGAAGAACATCCAGCAGAGAATCCAGGAGAGAGAGAAAGACGAGAATGTGCTTCACCAGGAGGTGGAGTCCATCAACCACTGTGCTGACAGAGCAGTGGAGGACAGTGACACCATCTTTACTGAGCTCATCTCTTCCATGGAGAGAAGACGATCTGAGGTGAGGGAGCTGATCAGAGATCAGCAGAAACGTGAAGTGAGTCGTCCTGAAGAACTGAGGATGCGTGTGGAGCAGGAGGTCACTGAACTGAGGAGGAGACATGCTGAGCTGGAGCAGCTCTCACTCACAGAGGATCACATCCGTTTTCTACAGCGTTACACCTCCTCCCTCTCAACGTTCAGTGGATCTACACACCCAGTCAGCAGCAATGTCCGTCCTCTGAGATACTTTGAAGATGTGACTGTGGCTGTGTCCAGGATGAGGAAGAAAGTAGAGGACATTCTTACAGAGGAAGGGGCAAATGTCTCAGAGACAGTGAACAGAGTGGATGTTTTACTGTCAACAGGACAAGAACAGAAGATCATAGCTGACGAACTAGAGGACATTTATACAGAGGAAGGGACAAATGTCTCAGAGACAGTGAACAGAGTTAATGTTTTCCTGTCAACGCCACCAGAACCCAAGACCAGAGCTGACAAACTAGAGGACATTCTTACAGAGGAAGGGGCAAACGTCTCAGAGGCAGTGAGCATAGTGACAAAATTAAAAAAGAAGAAAAAAAAAAAGGTTCGCATGGGCCAGGCACAGGCAGTACTGTCAACAGCACCAGAACCCAAGACCAGAGCTGAGTTCTTACAATATTCACGTCCAATCACACTGGATCCAAACACAGCACATCCATACCTGTATGTGTCGAAAGGGAACAGAAAGGTAACATTTGTGAAGCTGAATCGATTTAGGGACCCACCACCACAGCCACATCCAGATCACCCAGAAAGATTCACTGGAGCTTGGCAGGTTCTGAGTAGAGAGGGTGTGACCGGACGCCGGTACTGGGAGGTAGATTGGAGTGGACACGTTGTTCACATAGGAGTTTCATATAAAGATATCAGCAGAGACGGGATGGCTATTGTAAGTGGATTTGGATGCAATGCTACCTCGTGGGCCATACGGTTTACCAAAGCAGACTCCTCCAAGTATACTTACAGATCAGTAGTCATGAATGGGGGTCATGTAACTGACGTCCCATGCTACGTAGCTACTGAAGGTCAGTTACATGACCTCCATTCAGGCCCCGTGTCCTCCAGAGTAGGAGTGTACCTGGACCACAGTGCAGGTACACTGTCCTTCTACAGCGTGTTTGACGACATCATGATGCTCCTTCACACATTCCACACCACGTTCACACAACACAACCTCCATACTGGATTTTACCTTCATGAAGCTGGAGACACCGCTGAGTTGTGTGAGTAGAATTACTCAACCGCGTCAAATGTTATCAACCTTCTATATTGCTTTTGTTGCGTCTCTCAGCATGTAGTTTCATTATAATGATGTTTTTCTCTCGGCCTGCTTTGTGAGCTCGTAGATCAGCTATTTTAGCTGCTGCATGATGATGTATAATATATATATAGGGCCATAAAGTGGTTAATAATCTATTTTTAACAATATCATTTTATTCTCTTGTATATTCATACACACTCTTGGCACCATTTGTCTTGTGATGTCATCACCATTTTATGGAATTGATATTCCATGTGAAATATCGATTACATTTTTCCAGATTCTTTATTTTAATTCATTTTTAATGTCATAAACCGTAACCAACATGATAATATTAGCAGAATTATAGCCTAATATGAGAATGTAGAGTAGCCTATGGCAACTGCGCCGACCTAAACGGCAAAGCATTGCAGAGGGTTGTGCGGACAGCCGGACGCATCAGTAGATGCGCTCTCCCCCCCATCCAAACCCTGTACGATGAAAGCTGTTTCAATCAAAGCTTGAGGAATCATGAAGGATTCAAGCCATCCCAACCGCAGACTGTTTGAGTTTCTGCTGCATGGAAAAACGGTTTTGAAGTCTCAAAGCTACTGGAAATGGATATATATTTTTTACTTTGGGAAAACATGTACATAATGATGTAACAATAAAGTACAACCTTGAACCTTGAATAAATGTCTATTATTGTTTTATGAGAGAACTTTGTCTTCATATCTGTCACTACTGTGGAGCACAACAGAGAGGCGTTGTATGCTTGTAATATCGACTATTTAAAAAAGTCCCTCATTAATATGCTGTATATTTTTAAATGCAATTCATTAGGTTAAAGTCACAGCACATCATATATTATCGGAATCACTTCTGCTCAGACATATAACCTCATTTTTGTTACATTTAAGATTGAACAAACAATACAGGAACAAACAACCACAGAAAAGATGCACACAAACTAGAACTAATAATATCCTGTAGGCGTGTGTGTGTGTGTGTGTGTGTGTGTGTGTGTGTGTGTGTGTGTGTGTGTGTGTGTGTGTGTGTGTTTATGTATTGGTTGTAAGCTGTGCTGCTGTGCATGTCTTCTACTGATATTTTCTGTCTTTGCTGCTGTTGTGAGCTCTGCTCTATCAGCTTTTATTTAAAACTGACCAAACAGTCCATACAATGTGAGTTTGTGCAGGGGCGGAGTTTAGTGCTGTGAGCTGCCATTGGCCCGTTTAGTGTGTGTGTGTGTGTGTGTGTGTGTGTGTGTGTGTGTGTGTGTTCTCAGATCAGTGTTCCTTTTTTCCTTTTCTCGGTTGTATTTCAGTTTTAATAGACATATTTGGAGAGAGAAAAACAGTGTTTTGTCTTTAGAAGTTCATCAAATTTAAATTTAGGTTTTATTTCATAGACTGAACAGAAAAACAAAAGTACTGACTCAAGTTTCAACAGGGTTTCTTTTTTTACCAGTGGATCATTGAAACCCCCCCCCCCCCCCCCCCTCCACACACACACACACACACACACACACACACACACACACACACACACACACACACACACACACACACACACACACACACACACACACACACACACACACACACACACACACACACACACACACACACACACAACCAAGAAGAACCTCCCATTTCCTTGTCCTGTGATATCTGTGGCTTTGATTGGCCCCCTCCCCCCATCACACACTACTGTTTGGTCAAACCACGTGACTTCCATTGGAAAATGAGGCGGCCATGAAACACGGACAGCACAGAGCATGTTCGTCTTTTATACTCTAAGGTTCGTCTGATGTCTGTACGAAGCCTAAGAAAACGCAAGTTGCGTCTTCTTATGAACGAGTCGCTCGTGACCGACACATCACTAAACGCAACCAAACTAAACTCTTTCAGTCAGTCAGACGGACGTACTGAAATGGCGCAGCAGGGAGTTCTACTGGACCGGGAACAGTTGAGTTGTTCTATCTGTCTGGATCTACTGAAGGATCCAGTGACCGTTCCCTGTGGACACAGCTACTGCAGGAGGTGTATCGAGAGATTCTGGAACCAGGACGATCAGAGAGGAAGGTTCACGTGTCCACAATGCAGACACAGCTTCATCCCAAGACCTGTTCTGAAGAAAAACACCATGTTGGCTGAGGTGGTGGAGAGCCTGAAGAAGACGAAGACCGGTGAGACTAATTCAAGTTTTCTTGTGTAAATACAGTTCACTGTCTGTCAGATATAATTTATAAACCAATAAAGAGATGGAACGCTTCATTACAAGAATATAAAAGGCTAACAAGGCAGTGTAGCAGGCTATCTTGAGGGGAAACAATATGCTGCACGTGTGTGTGCGTGTGCATGCGCGTGTGTGATATGAAATGTGAGCTTTAATCATATTCCATCATAGCTCTGGTCCATAGCCTTCTACTGCTTCAATTCTGCCCTGCAGTAAGGCTATGTGACTATCAGTATTAAATCTCAAATCGAAATCAGACCAGCCTCTCCTCTTTTGTGGAAATCTCACGAACGTTTGACCTACTCACCAATAAAAAGACGGGTTGTGTCAATAGAAAGCCTACTTTCCTTAGTGGACGCACTCTGAGCCCCCCACCACACTATAAACGGTACTTTTTGGCCAGAAAGGGATTGTTTTTCACCGGAGGAAAAATATTCTCTATGAGGCAGTTCTCTGGGCAATATCGGTAGAGGGCGCAGCGGAGTAACAAAGTATTTTTTTCCCGGTGGAAACTAAATCCCCTTTTGGCCAAAAAGTACCGTTTAGTGTGGTGGGGGGCTCAGAGTGCGTCCACTAAGGAAAGTAGGCTTTCTATTGACACAACCTGTCTTTTTATTGGTGAGTAGGTCAAACGTTCGTGAGATTTCCACAAAAGAGGAGAGGCTGGTCTGATTTCGATTTGAGATTTAATACTGATAGTCACACATTCTATCATATTCAAGTGCTTTTGGAAAGAAATGAGACGGACTCCATTCAGTCACTTTCAGTAGTAGAGGCCTGCAGAGGGGTAGCCGCAATTTGCAACTCTAGATTTTTGAGTGGTGCAACCACTCCAAGGAACAGCAATGTCCGTGTTCACCTATGTGTGTCTGTGTTGGTTAATGAGCACCAGTAGGGGCGCTACTGTTGCCTGCTAATTAGAGAGAGAGAGAGAGAGGGGGTGGGGGGGGGGAGAGAGTTGCACCACTCAGTTCACACAGGTGTGATTTTTTAAATAATGGGATGCATCTAGAGTTGCAATACCCTCCATTGACTCCCAACTCATCCAATTTATGTTTGCGATATGCTTGTCTTAAACAACGTTATAAACTCACCAACATTGCAGCTGTAGTCCAAACTTGAATTATCCTCTTTCAATCTGCCGAGCTTGTTTTTCTTAAAAATCCCCTGTAGACATGTTATGAGCTACTTTCTGTCAAGAAGTAGAAATGTTGGAGTTTGGAAGCGCTCGTTTTTATTAAGGGGTTGCGCTGCTGCCTACTGCATTATGTGCAAATGCGAAACAGATGGCATGCAGGGCCATTCAGTGACTTACGACGAGCGCTTCCAAACTCCAGCACTCTTGACAGAAAGTAGCTCATGTCTACAGTGGATTTTTATGAAAAACAAGCTCGGCAGATTGAAAGAGGATAATTCAAGCTTGGACTACAGCTGCAATGTTGGTGAGTTTAAGGCAAGCAGATCGCAAACGCAAATTGGATGAGTTGGGAGTCAATGGAGGGTATTGCAACTAGATTCATCCCATTATAAAAATAATCTAGAGTTGCAAATTGCGGCTAGCAGAGGGGAGCTGTATGTGTCTGTACCCAGGTGATGGTCGTTGATACTCATTATTAATACATCAAGGAAGGCAATTATGTTTCTGCACTGTCAAATAGGTCTACATCTATCCTAAGATTCCATCAAAGAAAGATTTTTTTTTTTACATGTTAAGTTTGTTAACTCGAGCTAGGTTCTAAACAAGAAAGCATGTTTTTATACCTGCAATGCTCTGCCCAGTGCCTCCCCATTGTCTGCCCAGTGCCTCCCCCAGTGTCTGCAGAGTGCCTCCCCAGTGTCTAGGGTGGCCACCTGCAAGACCTCAGAAAGGAGGACACTTTTGCGGGGCTCGCTCCCCCGACCCCCCCCCCCCTCCCAGATCCCCCCCCCCCCCCATATATTAATATTATTAATACTACTATTGCACCTGATTTTCACCACCATCATCTCCAGCATTATGTCCACAGAGAACATATATTTGCTAATTAAATTAACCTTTTTAAATTATAGGGTACCACAAAGGCCATTCATTTTATAATCAATTTATTTTATTTCATGTTTAGATATGTTTTATGTTTAATCTCTTTCTTGTGGGTTTTTTTAATACAGTTTTATGGTCATCGGTGTGGGACATAGAATGATGCCAGTATGCCTATATGTTCACACAGCCTCCCTTTCTTTATGATGTCGAGTTCCTTGCTCCATTGCTCATTAAATGTAGTTTTTCATTTCGGCATATTTGGTTTGTTTATCTCTGCATTAACTATACTAAAGTGATTGTGAGAGCACAACAAACAAACCGACCATCCCACTGGCAGTGTTGCCAGGTTTTGGAAGAGAACCAAGCAACCATGTCTGTGAAAACAAGCCCAAAGTCGCTTATAATTAAGCGGACATGGCAACACTCTGAACGTCTCCACTCGCCTCTCTTTTTAAGACGGTGTGGCCGGCTCGCTGTGGAGGCGGAGCTGAGCAGCGCTGCAGAGATTTTAATACCCAGACGACGTAAATGACACAAGCACTGTATATCACAAAAAAACGGACAATTATGTGTCCGGCCAGAGGTTGAGGTGGGAGGAGGACAGGTGGGTCTAAAACCGGACTGTCCGGCGTGAAACCGGGCGTCTGGCCACCCTACCAGTGTCTGCCAAGTGCCTCCACAGTGCCTCCCCAGTGTCTGCCTAGTGCCCCCCTAGTGTCTCCAATAGCAATACAAGAGCAATAATATAAATTAATCTTAATTAATTAATCTAATTCATTCATCAAACATTTCGACAAAGAAGGTCCTCCCCCGTGCCCAGCACCATGCCAAAGCTTTTTCCTGCAGGTAACGGTATATAACACAGAATGGTGGTAAGGCAGTAACAAAAACAATAGTTACTAGGCAGCCAAGTCATGCTGGCTCAATTAGGTTACCAAATATGAGGGTACAGGCACATGCAAATGAAATACATTTTTATCAAATTCATAAATACATGTCAATCAATCTTTCAACAGGACTCCAAGCTGCACCTCCTGAGCTCTTCCAAGCTGGACCTGGAGATGTGGCCTGTGATGTCTGCACTGGGTGGACAATGAAAGCTGTGAAGACTTGTCTTCAGTGTCTGGTTTCTTACTGTGACACTCATCTCCAGCCTCATTATCAGTCTCCTGCCTTTAAGATACACAAGCTGGTCAAAGCCTCTGGTGAGCTTCAGGAGAACATATGCTCTCGTCACAACAGGGTGAGTGAGCTTTTCTGTCGGACCGATCAGCAGTGTATCTGTTCTCTGTGCTCTGTGGAAGAACACAAAGGTCACGATACGACCTCAGCTGCAGCAGAACGGACTGAGAGACAGAAAGAGCTCCATACGAGTCAGCAGAACATTCAGCAGAGAATCCAGGAGAGAGAGAAAGACGTGAAGGTGCTTCACCAGGAGTTGGAGTCCATCAACCACTGTGCTGACAGAGCAGTGGAGGACAGTGACACCATCTTTACTGAGCTCATCTCTTCCATGGAGAGAAGACGATCTGAGGTGAGGGAGCTGATCAGAGATCAGCAGAAAAGTGAAGTGAGTCGTGCTGAAGAACTGAGGAGGCGTGTGGAGCAGGAGGTCACTGAACTGAGGAGACGACATGCTGAGCTGGAGCAGCTCTCACTCACAGAGGATCACATCAATTTTCTACAGCGTTACACCTCCTCCCTCTCAACGATCAGTGGATCTACACACCCAGTCAGCAGCAATGTCCGTATTCTGAGATACTTTGAAGATGTGACTGTGGCCATGTCTAAGATGAAGGAGAAAATAGAGGACATTCTTACAGAGGAAGGTGCAAATGTCTCAGAGACAGTGAACAGAGTGGATGTGTTACTGTCAACAGGACAAGAACCGAAGAGCATAGCTGGCGAACTTGAGGACATTTATACAGAGGAAAGGACAAATGTCTCAGAGACAGTGAACATAGTGGATGTTTTACCGTCAACAGCACCAGAACCCAAGACCAGAGCTGAGTTCTTACAATATTCACGTCCGCTCACACTGGATCCAAACACCGCAAATCAATGCTTGTCTTTGTCTAAAGGGAACAGAAAAGTAACAGTGATGGACAAACCACAATTACATACTGATCACTCGGAGAGATTTACTGGAGTGTGGCAGGTTCTGAGTAGAGAGGCTCTGAGTGGACGCTGTTACTGGGAGGTAGAGTTGAGTGGATACTGTGGCCGTATAGCCGTCTCACATGAAGACATCAGCAGAACAGTTGATGGTGAATGTGGATTTGGATCCAATGACAAATCGTGGTCTTTAGGATGTACCAAACAAGGTTATAGTTTCATACACGGAGGTATTGGAACTGACATCCCAGTGTGCCATGTGTCCTCCAGAGTAGGAGTGTACCTGGACCACAGTGCAGGTACACTGTCCTTCTACAGCGTGTCTGACGACACCATGACGCTCCTTCACACAGTCCACACCACGTTCACCCAAAACCTCCATGCTGGACTTTGGCTTTATTCATCACCTGGAGACACTGCCGAGTTGTGTGACCTGGAGCAGTTCTCATTCACAGAGGAATTCCAAGTCCGAGAGCGTTGCTGCTCTCTTGAATCTACACCAGTCAGCAACGATGACTGGGTGTATCTCAGCGACCAGAGATATGTTGAAGATGAGACTGTGGCCGAGTCCAATATGAGAGACAAACTAGAGGACAGTCTCACAGAGGAAGGGACAAATGTCTCAGAGACGGTGAGCAGAATGGATGTTTCACTGTCAACACCACCAGAACCCAAGACAAGAGCTGAGTTCTTACAATATGCTCGTCCAATCACACTGGATCCAAACACGGTAAATGAATTCCTGTCTCTGTCGAAAGGGAACAGAAAAGTAACGCATATGAGCGAACCACAATCACACCCTGATCACCCAGAGAGATTCACTGGATGTTGTCAGGTTCTGAGTAGAGAGGGTCTGAGTGGACGCTGGTACTCTGAGGTAAAGTGGAGTGGATTCGTTGTTACAATAGCAGTTTCATATAAAGATATCAGCAGAGACGAGATGGCTATTGTAAGTGGATTTGGATGCAATGATCGGTCGTGGGCTTTATTGTGTGCCGATGAAGAAGAACAAGAGCATGATGTTTTGCTAGATGTCGGAATCATGCACAACTGCTTTAAAACTCTCATCTCAGGCCCTGTGTCCTCCAGAGTAGGAGTGTACCTGGACCACAGTGCAGGTACTCTGTCCTTCTACAATGTGTCTGACGACACCATGACGCTCCTCCACACAGTCCACACCACATTCACCCAAAACCTCCATGTTGGTTTTTATCTTCAAAAGAGACTCCCTCTGAGTTGTGTGGCCTCAAGCGTGTGTTGTGAGCTTGTAGATCAGCTATTTTAGTATGATGAAGTATATTAAAGTAGCCGGACGCGTCAGGACTCAGCAGATGTGCTCTTCCCCATCCAAGCCCTGTACGATGAACGCTGTGTCAATCAAAGCTTGAGGAATCATGCAGGATTCAAGCCGTCCGAACCGACTGTTGCTGCAGCATGGAAAACTGTTTCGCAGTCTCAAAGCCACTGGAAATAGACAAAAAACTTTGCTACTATAGGGAAAACATGCGAAAAGCTTCTTTCTCTGAACAATCAAGATACATGAACGAACTGATAAACTAGAGTGAAACACACACACACCACACACACACACCTGACACCACACACACACACACACACACACCTTTGCCCTCTTCTCGCGCTAGTGTGGTCAAATTGCACCTTCCTAAGATACATTTGTTGTGCATATGATTGTTCACACAAAGTTCACCTAACTTTGGAAAACATGCACAGCATGTACATAATGATGTAATGTAACAAAGTACAACCTTGAATTAATGTCGTATATATATCTTTTTCTTTATGAGAGTACTTTGTCTTCGTAGCTGTCACATTGTGTGCTTGTTATCGGCTATTTAAAAATGTCCCTCTTTAATATTCTTTTTTTTTATTGCAATTTATTGGGTTCAAGTCACAGCACATATCGGAATCACTTCTGCTCAGACAACCAAATTTTTATTAATTTTAGACATTTGAAAAGTTGTGAAATGGGACATTCTGCTGCATGAGTACTTTTACTTTTGTACAGTTTCCTGTACAAAAGGCCTGTTTTGATACCAATAAAAGTACTAGTCTAAAATTAACTTGGAATTCCGGACTTTTACTAATTACCAGTATTTCTACATTGCAGTATTGATACGTTAAAACGTGTGAATACCTTCTGCAACACTGATTATCATTCCATGACCAATATGTTGGACGTTTCTGGCTCAGCTAAAATGCCGTGGGTTTTCTGCTCGATGATGTAGCGATCATCTTATTTGTGAAAACATTTCAGTGACGGTGTGAGATGATCTGCAAGGAAAACGAGCTCTGTTGTCTCTGGGTTGTTTTAACTAAGGTAAAGTTTATTTTATTATCCACCACTTGTACCAAAAAGTTTAATTAGGCTACAGAAAATCTTAGACAGCCACTGCTGGCGCAATACAATGTTTATTCTTCCTTGTATTGCATTGTGTGCAACGTTGATGTTAATTCTTTGTGATTGCATATTGCTGACATTAGTGCACATTTAGTTAATAATACAAACACAAGTAGTCTCATTATAATAAAGGGATTTAATTAATAGGCTATCGTGTGTGTCTTCTCCAAGTTCTCCCAGACAGACAGTACGCACACACCACAGAGTCAGAGTGCATGCGTTCGTGCATGCGCCTGCCTGGATGCGATGTGCATGCACACACGGTGCGCGCGGACACCATGAAGGGTTAACAGCAGCCTGGCTGCCACCATGACCTCAGATATCAGAGTTGACATGAGGACAGAGTCGGTCAGCGTGCTGTTGAGCAAACACAAGACGCACTGAATGAGGGCGTTTCATCGTCTCTCTTTGGAGAAGCCCCTCTAATTACACAAGTTGACGCACAATGTAGCCTACATGTATTTTACCACAGACCCCCAGGAGAGGACTTTTCAAAATTATTCCAAATTGTTCTCATTTTTTTTGTAAAAAAAACAAATTGGTTAAACTGATTTTGATGATCTAATCAATATTTCTGGGAACCCCCCTCAAGGACCCCTGAGGGTCCCTGGTCCCCACTTTGAGGACCACTTGTGATTTTAATGCCAGAGGTTAAACCAGTGTCCAGGTGTGCCTTGAGATTGTGCAACAACAACCACACAATTATGAAAGCATCTGTCTCTTCTTGCAGAAGGTGTTCTGTGGACATGGGTGTTGAAAGCAGTGTTGTTTTTGGCGGCAAGTTTTAGTCATAGTCTCTTGAATAGTTTTAGTCGCATTTTAGTCACCCGGAATGTTTTAGTGTTAGTCTAGTTTTAGTCGACAATGTCATAAGATTTTAGTCGACTAAATCTACAGTTTATTTAGTCGACTGAAATGTATTCTGGCGGGCCTCGATGCCGTCGTAAATGACTGTTTTTACACTTGCTGACAATAGCCGATCTACAAGCTCACAACGTGCGACGCGTTGTGAGCTTGTAGATCGGCTATTTTCAGCATGCAAAAAAGTGTAAAATGACTTATACTGGATCTCTTGTCCACTAGTCCCCTTCCTAACATTTTTGTCTAGTTTTTAATTGACAAAATCGTCAGTATATTTAGTTTTAGTCATCATAGCTTAGTTTCCATTTAGTTTTGTCAGTGGAAAAAGATAGTCGACGAACATTTTTCGTCTTAGTTTTAGAATTTTAGTCGACAAAATCAACACTGATGGGTATTTAAAGCGTGGGTATTCTGAGGACAGTGGACATGAGTACACCATGTTCTTTGACTATAGAAGTGTATTTGTCAAAACTCGACTATTGTAACTCCCTCCTTACTGGCCTACCAGCATGTGCACTTAAGCCTCTCCAGCTGATCCAAAATGCCGCAGCTCGCTTGGTCTTCAACCAGCCAACATTCTCACATGTCTCCCCCCTGCTCCGCTCCCTCCACTGGCTCCCGGTCGCTGCCCGCACAGAATACAAAACTCTGATGCTGGCATTCAAGGCAACCAAAGGTATGGCTCCCCCATATCTTGCAAGTATGATTGAACCCTACAAACCCTCCCGCGCACTCAGATCAGCCAACGCAGGGAAGCTGGAAGTACCCTCACTAAAAACGCCGGGACAACGCTCCACACGTCCCAAACTCATCTCCCTTCTGGCTCCAAAACTGTGGAATGCACTTCCCATTGCAGTCAGAACTGCAGCATCACTCCCAATCTTCCGCCGTAGTCTGAAAACCCACCTTTTTAGACTCCATCATGGCCCATAGCACTTACCCTACCCCCTTAGATAGCATTTCTGTAGACTTAGATAGCATCTGATACAGACTTATAGCATGTTATGTAGACGGCACTATAATTGCATTGTATATAGTCATAGCACGCCATAGTACATATGTATAGCATAGTAGTATTTATAGTCTCATAATATAGATATTCCACTGTTACTTTCTTAGCTTACGCATGTTTTATGATAAATGCTTTTGTGATGTATTCCCATGCTTTTGTTCTTGATTATTGTAAATCGCTCTGGATTAAGAGCGTCTGCTAAATGCCTAAATTGTAAATAGTAAATTTGTATGTCTCTAAATGTTTTGATGAATTGAACATGGTGGACCCTCTTGTAAACAAGTGTAATGCTTAATTGGGTTGTCCACTCACAGTTAACAGTCTTTGTATTGAGTTTGTGCTTGAAATGTACTGTAATTCTGCAAACTGTTAATACATATTTAAATCAATCAATCAATCAAGAACCTGACGTTCGCCCTGCTGGTGGAGCCGGTGCTGAGTCGGGCCAGGGCTTTACACCAGTCTGTTCTCAAACTTTTTAGTCTCGAGGAAATCTACATTAGTCCATGGACCCCCCCCCCCCCATTTGAAAAGATATGCCCAGGACCCCCATAAGAGAAGACGTTTTTACGGCTGTAGCAGCAACCATTTTAATTTCAAGGACACCCAGTTTGACATGCATTAGGCTACATGGACCATATTTATATCTCTGGGACCCCAATAATTTATATTGTAAAATCACTGTTTTGACTGGAGACTGTTGTAGGCTATTAACGTGTCTATGTTCCATTATACTATGACGTGTACTGTATGTCTCCCCCTGTGACTGCAGGCCAGAGATGATGATGACAAGCCCACAGTGCCATCTAGTGGAGGAGTTTGAATATAACCCTTTTCTACGTCTTGTAAGTATGGATCATAGACTGTATGGATATGTCTATACCAGTTATGGTTAACTTGGTTAAGTGTGTTTTAAATATACCAAACACACCAGTAAAGATCCTGTGTTGATTTGAAAATGGGCAAAATGGTGCCCCCCCCCCCCCCCAAAAAAAAAGAAAATCCCATTTTTGAAAATAGTTTTAAACAGTTGGCCTACCTGAGGCGTTAAGATATAAGACAAACACACTTAGAATGGGAAATAGAAGTGCAAAGTCTTTTTTAAATATAATATAACTTTGTAATGTTTGTCTGCAACACTCTTGAAGACAATGTATTGCTTTGTGGCTTTGAGCTGACGGGTCCTTTTTTATATCAATCAAGTCACCTTAATTCAAGTGGCTGATGCCAAAATTAGTTTTTTGCAGCCAAATATAGATAATTCTGGGCCTTCCTTGACATGAAATGAACCACTGATATAGAAACATGAGGTTTTTCAGAAAACTGTCATGATTTAGAAGAGGTTTTTTTATTTCGACCTAAATGGGTGAACAAAGAAATGCCTCTCACACCACTTTGAACTTGTCTCTGCTGTATTAGGGAGGAAGGCGTTCAGGCTGAGGTTCACTTTGAACTTGTCTCTGCTGTATTAGGGAGGAAGGCGTTCAGGCTGAGGTTCACTTTGAACTTGTCTCTGCTGTATTAGGGAGGAAGGCGTTCAGGCTGAGGTTCACTCGGGGCAGACCAGACGGACCCCAGTGGAGGTGTTGAGGGTCCTCCGTGAGGAGAAGAGTGGTGGAAAAAGTACTCAATTGTTTTACTTAAGTAAAAGTACCAATACTGCAATTTATAACTGTACTTCGTTACAAGTAAAAGTACGGAATTGAAAATGTACTTGAGTAAAAGTACAAAAATATCTATCAAAATGTACTGAAAGTTAAAGTATTCATATTGCAGAATGTCACTTTTCACAAATTCAAAATGTGTACAAAATCTATTGAAAATAGCCGATCTACAAGCTCACAATGGTCTTGCCAATATATGCAAGACCACAGGGACAGCGTAGCATATAGATCACATGGGTAGATGCACTTGTGATGACACTTTTGATAGGGAAGGATTTGCCTGTTTGTGAAAAACCTTAGCTTTGTTGGTATTATTACATTGAGCGCAGTTCCCACAGAGGTAATTGCCATTTGGAATATGGCAGTTTGTTGCGCTGGTTTACTGCTGTTAAAGTTAGCTTGAACGAGAGAATCTCTTATATTTCTCCCACATTTGTTCACAAATAACGGAGGGAATTGGAAGGTGCGTGAAAGTTCCGGATCAGATTGTAGCAGATGCCAGTGTTTTTTAAAACCTGATCGGATGTGATGTGATGAGAAAATGGGGAATGAGTAGTGATACAAGTGACTGAGAAGTTCTTATCCTGTTTAATATTATTATTTTAATAAATCAGAGCGGGGTTTCTGGAGGGCTGCCTCGAAACCTGCAACAACCCATTCTGACGGATATCCCCTTTGAATAAAATGGTAAATGGTAAATGGTGCATTTATATAGCGCCTTTATCCAAGGCGCTTTACAGAGATTGTGCATTACATTCACCCATTCACACACACATTCATACACCGATGGCAGCGGAAACCATGCAAGGTACCAACTAGCACATCGGGAGCAATTAGGGGTTCAGTGTCTTGCTCAAGGACACTTCGACAGTAACTCTGGGGGAGCCCGGGTTCGAACTGGCAACCTTACGGTTACCATCCAGGCACTCTACCCCTGAGCCACCGCCGCCCCACAATAACAATAAATAACAATAAAATTATGTCATCCTCTGTTGTCTGGCATATTCTACGGAGTCTATAAAATTGGTTGGTTTTCAAAATAACCCATGAAAAGGTTGTCATAATTAGGCGCACAAATAGCCTACTGACACCTGAGGTTTGCAAATAAAAATCCCTGTCAAAGCAGAAATGGTTGTACTCCATTACAAAGGTGACTAGGTCAGCAATACATTTAGGAGGATTGATAGTCTGATCCCGGTTTTGTAGAAAATTATTTAATGCCCTCAGAGTGCAGTAAAAGTACAAATATTGGCTCTGAGATGTAGTGGAGTAGAAGTAACAGTACTGGAAATTGGCAATACTCAAGTAAAGTACAAATACCTCAAAATTGTACTTTAGTACAGTACTTAAGAAGCCCAAGGAGAGAGTCGCCCCGCACCACGCCATGCTGGCTTTGGAGTGGGGGCTCCTAGGACCCTGAGCGAGAGAGAGAGAGAGAGAGAGAGAAATAAGCAACCAGGTCTACCAAAACAAGCCCAAAAGAAGACTGTAGTAGGCCACATATACGCACTTTATTAAACCTATACGCAGCGGCTATTTGAAAATAGCTGATCTACAAGCTCACAAGAGTTAGATCTAGGGCCGGGACTAATTGCGATTAATTTAGATTAATTAACTACAGAAAAATTAATCGCGATTAACTACAGAAAAATGTATCGCACCTTTTCTTTTCACCGCGGAACGTTTCTCACTAGGCGCTTTTCTATATAGTACTGAAAACTGGAAATAATAAAAAGTCACCCCATTTTGTGTTGCCTAGAACTGGAGGTCTGACAAAAAACAGTAACAATATGAAGTAAGTACAGCTTTGTGATGTCACTGAGATGTACTTGTTAGTGTTACTAAAAAAAATTCAGACCTCCAGTTCTAGGCAACACAGAATGGGGTGAATTTTTATTATTATTTCCACAACAGGTATATTAATGACAGTAAAATGTTGAAAATGAGTGGTATCCTGTAGTCACTATTCGTTGATTCACTGGGATACCAAAAAACATTAAAAAAAAGGTTTCTCGCTGTTCTCGGGTTGAATATTGATATGCGATTAATCTAGATTAATTAATCACAAAGCCTCTGATTAATTAGATTTTTTTTTTTAATAGAGTCCCAGCTCTAATGTTTTCCCATGCCAATAAAGCCCTTTGAATTGATACACATCATAAGTGATGGCAGAAATGTGCCGTCGCTTTGAAATGACAGCGTAGTACATTCCGATTCTAGAGGCAAATCCACTCCACTCTGTCCTCTCATTGAATCCTCTCCTCCTCACTGGGGGCGGAGCGAGTGGAGGACGCGAGGGGAGTGAGCGAGTGTGAAAGTTGCGGTATTGGAATTTGGCTAAAGTTTTATTGCTCACGGTCAAACGGTTCATGAGCCATGCCCGTTTAAAGTTAGCATTGTCAGTTGAGTGCTATAGGGCCACCCATTGGCCAATGGTTGTGGGCTTCGCGTCCTCACCGTTTGGCATTGCCCTTAGAGGTTGTCCCGATCAGAAATAGGGCCAATCGTCATTTTCAAATGATCGGGAGCCAAAAATAAACCCACCATACAGTATGTGACCATCGTGCAAATTCCAGCTTTTCACCTTTGTTTTTCGTCAAAATGAGTCAATAGCACATGCAGACTCTTCACATACTAGAGTAAGTCTGAAATAAGTGTCAGAGCTGAAATCAACATGTAAATATGAAAATGCTTAAACATGTAGCTATAGGTGTAATGCTAGAGACCACATAAGTGATCCTTTCAAGCCTCTTTTCTCAACTCGCCGTGTTCTACAAGACACTCTATAAGCCATAAATCCAATGGCAGTCAAATTTGGTCACATAGTTTCACGAAAACCCGACAGGGTTCAGCCAGAACTGCTGGAACTGGTGGAAGGAGAAGAGAAAAATTGGTCCCTAAACTGTAGAGAGTACACGGTAAAGAACCTGGGGGTTTTCATCTATGAAAAGGAAACACAATGAGCAGAAAATGAACCATGTAAATACAACAAATTGAGGGCACCGCAGGGAGTTGAACCCCATTCTGGTAAACCAGTAGTACCACACCAGTGCCTTAATTGGTTTTGTTGTAATTTACAGGTCCAAAAGCAATCACATTCAAAACAATTTGAATCATAACAGACTATAGCCATGATTATGTCTTTATACAATTGAAATCCAGAAGACTCACTCCACAAATACCTTAAGGAAAACTCCTCAGACATAAACTAAGACAATATTTCATTTTGTCATGCTCATAAAGTGCTGCAAAGTGAAAAGTGCAGCAGAAAACTTTTGGGTCATAGGCCCATCATCAATGCCTCACCTACTGGCATGAATGAAGTTTTAGCTGCAAATGGCAGCATAAATAAATCACATCAATACACACCACATAATGTGATGTGAACTGACACGATTAAGCTTCACTCGCACATTATAAAAGACATGCATCACATCAATCCACATCACATACCTACCCTAACCTAACCCTATGTTAATTATGTGATGTGGGGATGACGTGATGAAGCCTTACTCACCAATGTGAAATGATACGAGACATAAACACACATCACATACCGGGCCTGTGTTCATATGTGATGTGGGCTTACTTGAAGCTTTACTCAATTAGATCTGATAATATAGCACCAACAATAGTCTTATGACCTAGATGTTTGCTGCTGGACTTTCACTTTAAGCACTTAGAGCGCTTTATGAACATGAACACAAAAAGATTCTTGGTCTCCGCCCAAGCAGTTGGCCTTAGGTTTGTGGCCAGTTTTTCTAGCCAGTTGTCCCACATTTATTTTAAAATGTAAAGGGTTTTCAAAAGAATTGCCAACATTTAAATATACATTACAATTTATGCCATTTGTGGACGATTGACATAAATTATACGAGGTGCAAATTATGCAATGGCAGAAGCATTCTTTGGACCCCAGTATGTCAGCAATACAGAAACACTATGGACACAACATACAATTACACTGAGGATGACATTAGAACACAAGGGCAATGAACAAAGTGTATGGCGTGCGACGAGCTATCCGCAATTTGTGAAATAATCACATAAAAATATCACATAAATGCACATCACATACCGGCCTGTGTTCATATCTGATGTGAACTGACGTGATGGCGCTTTATCAGCAAATGACACAACACAAATGACGTGAAACGATACAGCTCCAATCAAATGATTAGAATCTGTATGCGAGACACGACCCGACACACGCACCACATACACTAGTGAAGAACTAGTGATGTGATAGATAGGCAAGAAATAAATTACTAAGAAATAAGAAAGCAAAATGCGATTAAAAACTCTGAGACCAGAAAAACCAATAACTTTATTAAAGCAAAGAATAGAAGAGAAGATGAAAGGTCGGGTAGAAACCGTGCATGTCCAAAACTGTTACTTTTATGGACCTATGATAATAGTTATATAAAAATCTGTGTTTCAATGTTATTATTTAGTCACAAGCTCTTGTTTATACTTAAACGGTTCGATACATTAACATATAATAGGTTATATTCAATAATGGAAAATCTTTGCATCGTGAGCTTGTAGATCAGCTATTTGCTACTTTAGTGTGTGACACTGTAGCATGACCAAGTAAGGAAATTAAATTTACAAAAGGTTGAACTATGGAGATACAAGGTTTCTGCCCGACATCCAAAGATAATAAACTACGCCCACTTACCTTCAATATCAGCACTAAACAAAACAAACTAATCAAGGAAGAAAATCTGCCATAATTTTCTTCCTGTTAGTTTGGACAGATCTACAGCATAGAAGGCTGTAAACAGTGTTAAGCAGGCTACATGCTACCATAATGATACCGGAAATGAGTCACATACCGCCACATCACATTTGTACACAAAGTCCACTAGTGAAGAACTAGGGCAATAGATAGGCAAGGAGAAATAAGTAAAATACTTTTGTTTTATTGAAAGAGAAAGGAAACAGAAACTCAAATAACTCGACACAGAAAACAGTACAGAAACAATACAACAGAACATACATAATGTGATGTGACGTGACAGCTTTACCCGTAAATTATGTTAAACAATAAATAAATCATAGCCCATAGTGGCATGTGATGTGGAGTGGCATTATACACAAATGACGTGAACTGATACACGGTGCGAATGACAACCTACGGTATGGTAGCATGTAGCCCACTTACACAAGCATCAGGATCAGGAATCAAAAGGTTCATTACTAACCTTCTGGCAGCACCCAGCAGTGGCAACAGCAGAGTTTGTACCTTCAATACCGACGTCGCCTTGTCAGCTTCACGCTCTGAAATGACAGGGGTCAGGGGAAAAAAAAATAAACATTTAGTTGTCGGCCTACAGGATGACATTTTGGAAGTCATAACAGTCACTGAAAGCTGTGTCACCATTATTTTACTGTATTAACAGTCACTGACAGGGCTGTGTCACCAATATTTTACTTTAATATTGTCACAAATTGTGATTAAAGCTGCTATAAGCAATAATGTCAATTTTAATGTTTTTTATTTTATTCAGACAGCAATGAGTAAAACACTCCCAAAAATGATTTAGTCTCAGCAATACATCTAGGGGCCACAATCTGCAGTCAAAGATGTTCCTAGGAGCCTTGTTATTGGTCAGAGAATAAAAAAAAGAACCCGTCAAAATGACTGACCAATCAGGAAGTAGACAGGCAAATCGACCAATGACAAAGCTAGGAACATCTTTGAATGCAGATTGTGGCCCCTAGATGTGTCAGAGACAAAATATTGTTTTACCCATTTCTGGCAGTCTGAATACCAAAAAATAAAGTAATTACATTTGACTATTGCTTATAGCAGCTTTAACAATTCAACCCATTAAATGGCGACTTCACCCCTTTTGCAACCAGAGCTTATTTTAATGATGTTTGGGAGACAAGAAACACTTTCCTGGGTTTTTTATGTGGGTAATCGTCGTTTTTAGATATGTGGCATTTCAAAAGTGTCCATGATGTCATGGTCACTGGACTACATGTTGTCTCAGTAAGACAGCCCTCTCCCTATGCACAGGAGCAGTGCACCAAAGCATTATGGGAAGTGTAGTCTGGGTAGGAAGTGTCCATGACATCATTTGAAATACTAAAAACACATAAAAACCTCAGTAAAGTGTTTCTCCCAAACATAATTAAAATAAGATTTGGTTGCAAAAGGGGTGAAGTGTATTTTGTGGCATATAATTGACATATAATTAGTCATATCTGCCTCGTGTAGCTCATTTATGAAGCCTAAAAGCCATAAAGAAATGTAAACTTTGTATTTATGTGTTAATCACAATCATATGTATGACAATGAATGGTCAACTTGACATGTAATGGTGACACAGCCCTAGTTTCTACTACAGCCACATGTAATCCAGGTACGTACCGTGGGGGGCCTTCCGTCGCTCGGTTGAAGATGGCCGGTATTAATAGAGCCGCGTAGGTTGTATGGCACAATACGTCCCGAGCACCGTACGCCTCGTAATCTCAGGGAGCGTTCGTTGACAACGTTATACGTTTCAGCCCAGCCGAGTAGACACTCTATTACCAATACCAGCCATCTCCTGATGACGCCATCCAAGGTCACACATGACACCAAGGTCACATGATTAACCTGTAAGACAGATACATAAAACGACATTACACCCATTATCCAGATTTCATACATTGTAAAATTCATATAATATTAAAAGGATAACACTGCAGACAGCTTTTAAGTTGCTTGATTCAGTATTTAGATATTCAATATAAATTTTAGCTGCCCCGCCCCTTTCCTATACAAACCCATTGTAACTTCAAACTCTATTGTAACCATGATAGATTGATCGAAAACACCCAAAAACACCCAACCTTTTTTCTGGTGACTGATGGTCTTTCAAATACGTGAGGGGGCTGTGGCTTTTCATTTAGCCTACTGCCTACTGCATTGTTGATGCTTAAGTTTAGTCTGTCCCGGCTTCCTTCTGGAGGGCATTTTCCAAAATAATTATTAAAAGATAAATAAGAACGGTAGGCTAAATGAAAAGGCCCACTCACGTATTTGAAGGACACCATCAGTCACCAGGAAATAAGTTGAGCGTTTGAAGAATCTCTCATGGTTAAAATAGATTTTGAAGTTTGCATAGGAAGGTGTCAGGGCAGTACAATATTGAATATCTAATTACTGAATAAAGTAACTTAAAAAAAAAAAAAAAAAAAACTGTCTGTAGTGTTCACATAAGCCTGAGTAGATAAAATGACAAAGTTTGTTTTTTAAAGTGAATTATGAAAATAGCAGAACTAAAAGCTCACAATGTGTCACATCACATTCACAATGCATTGTGAGCTTGTAGATCAGCCATTTTCAAATGGCCAAAATATGGCTGTAGTGGTAAATGAACAATGTAGGCTAGTATGTTTAGTAATAATATTACAAAACTACAAACTAGTTAAAAGTTTCCAAATAGAGTATAATTTCTATACTTCAGTAAAGGTAATGATTTACTTTCCACCAATGTTGGGAACCATGGTTTGTTTGAGTTTGTTAGCTTCCTTCTCTAAGGCCTCCATCACACCTAAAAAACACCCGTCTTGTCTGCGTTTGATGGCCGCCTCAATGCTTTTCCAATGGAAGTCACATTCGTTTGATGGCTGTGTTCTGTCCCCCTCGCCTCCATCAAACAAATGTTTGGTCAAACCATGTGACTCCCAGTGGAAATACATTGGGAACACATTAAACACAGACGAGACAAATGTTTCACGATATGAGCTTGTAGATCTGCTATTTTTGAAAATCGAAGAACGACTGACATTTTTAGAATCTGATCTCAGAATGGGTTGATCAGACCAGTGTGTGTCCGGCGGAAACCTCGTATGAATCTGATCCCAGGTCAGAATGCAGGGTTAATAGTTGTGGAGAGGGATGTAGATGGAAAGTCTACCTTGAATAGATTCTAACCACTTCCATTTCATGTCAAAGTGACACTATTTTATCCCATGAAAACATATAGGCCCAGTAATATAACAATGTAAAAAAACATGCATATGAACCTTTGTTGTATGATCCTATATGTTGTCAAAAACTATGAAAAGATGATTTCAAGACATCTTTATTGATACAAATGCGAATATGATGTACTGTACAAGTACAAATGCATAACTGTGTGTGCGTTGGGGGGGCTGGGGGGGTCGCCAGTTCAAATATGATTCATGATTATTATTTTTTGGGGGGGGGGGGGGTTTCTAGCTGGTTTTGGTAGAAATACCGAACACAGCTTCAAACATACAAACATCACACGTACGCTGATATGAATCCCTGGCTCTTCATTTGGTGACATTTACCAGATTATTTAATTTATAAACATCTCTGTTTCCACTTCCACAGATCTCTCACTCTCTCAGACTGTTTTCCTTTTTTAGTCCCACCCTGTATGGCGTCTATATCGTATGACGCCGAGAGGCTAAAGCGGGGAAACGTTGTAGTTGTCAGACTCGCTGCTTAGTCGTTGTCTGCATGAGAATCACTGCTCCAGGCCAGGGTACTGCTTTTGTTGTATTGTATTGCATAGTAAATAGCAATTGCGGTCAACAAAGTTGGACCTTCCCCCCGTTCACCCCCTCTCTCCTTCCATTCATGAAAATGCCGCCTTGCAAACAGCTGACTTTCTATGAGTGACGTGGGCTAGTAGCACACAACACCACGTGACCCATATAGCTGTCACCAACACAACCCCTGTCAAAACTGCAATATGTTGACTAGAGTTGATTAATAATAATAATAATATATACGATTTATATAGCGCTTTTCTAGGTACCCAAAGTCGCTTTACAGAAAGAAATACAGACATATTTATTAGAAAACAAACAGCTGTCCTGTAAATGCCCATATATTGCCCAATGACATTGCTTTGTTTGTGAACCATCTGCACTACAGGTTTCTGCAAAGTGTGCATGCATGCATATATTCAGCATGAAACCGCTGTGTGTGGGTCTGAGAAGATGGATGCACCATTATGTGGATGAGTTACCCTATCGTTTTAAATGTGTGATGTGTCTAGGATTTCTGTGAAATATTTGGACATTCATGGAAGCAGTGGTGGAAAAAGTACTCAATTGTTTTACTTAAGTAAAAGTACCCATACTGCAATTTAGAACTACTCCTTTACAAGTAAAAGTACGGAATTGAAAATGTACTTGAGTAAAAGTGCAAAAGTATCGGCATCAAAATGTACTTAAAGTACTAAAAGTAAAAGTACTCATATTGCAGAATGTCCCACTTCACAAGTTCAAAATGTGTACAAAGTCTATTGAAAATAGCCGATCTACAAGCTCACAATGCGTCGCAACGCACACTATAGCCCTCCACAACGTCGGCTCGTGCTATTTTCAAATGGCCAAAATGTATTGGGTTGAAGTGGTTAATGTATGTTTTCTAATCAAAATTAAAATCGCCAAAGTAACTAAAGTAACTAAAGTTTTCAAATAATTGTAATGGAGTTAAAGTACAAATGTTGGCTCTGAGATGTAGTGGAGTAGAAGTAAAAGTACTGGAAATTGGAAATACTCAAATAAAGCACAAATACCTCAAAATTGTACTTAAGTACAGTACTTAAGTAAAAGTACTTAGTTACTTTCCACCACTGCATGGAAGTGTTGGAACGATATGACATTGAGCCCATAATGTTCAGAAAGCCTGGAGTATTACTGTCAGATTCAGTGATTGAATGTCTCCATGTTTGCTCCTTGATGAACATGGTGGGGTCTCCCTCAGTGCAATCCTGGGCCTCAAATAAAGCTTGAATTATTTCTGTTTAGTTCTGTGAAAAATGTCAGCAACACAAACATCTAATGTTGTGGGTGGTGGCCCTGTGGGGTTATTCTTGCTGCGAGAGTGAGGTCTAGCCAACACCAACTCGGGATTCCTGGATCGCTGCCCTCCACAAATTCCTATCCAACATCAGGTTCTTGAGCTCTGCAGTGTTGTCAGCCAAGCTGTCGCGCCGCAGCACGTCTACATAGGTGGTACGCTTCTTTCCCCTCCTGGCTTTGCCCTGGGTTGGCTCCCATAGGGTCAATTTACTTGCCTCAAGTTCTGGGTGCCTGATGCAGTGCCCTGCCAGCCTCATCCTTCTGTCTCTGACTTTGTCCGTGACGCGTGGTAGGTCCCCATAGAGGTCTTTGTCTGTGACCCGTGGTAGGTCCCCATAGAGGTCTTTGTCTGTGACCCGTGGTAGGTCCCCATAGAGGTCTTTGTCTGTGACCCGTGGTAGGTCCCCATAGAGGTCTTTGTCTGTGACCCGTGGTAGGTCCCCATAGAGGTCTTTGTCTGTGACCCGTGGTAGGTCCCCATAGAGGTCTTTGTCTGTGACCCGTGGCAGGTCCCCATAGAGGTCTTTGTCTGTGACCCGTGGTAGGTCCCCATAGAGGTCCACATTTCTGATGCGGTCCGTACATGTGACACCTGGGGTTATTGACTCACCAAAGAATAGCCCACAACTACTAAGACTGACTCACCATAAGTAACTTATATATATGTAGCTACATACGTATGTCAGCGTGAATCCACATTGCCAAGGCTTCGCTCTGAAGTACAGCGTGGCGCACTGACCTGAATAGGTTTCCAAAATGCATGCTATCATAGTATTTATTCGATTTTAAAAACCATAAGGCTACAGTTGACTGGTTTTAAGCAGTCTCTCTCCACAAGGCCGACCCGAATACACGTTGCAAGGACACGTTGCTGCCACACCAAACACCCATGCGCTGAATCCAGCAGGATGCAGGGACTTCTCCTCAGAGTGGTTCCCCCGGATGCTTTTGTGTGGCCAGGCGGTCTCAAGTGGTCACACCGACCGCAGGCAAGTGTACTCTATCAGAGGAAAGTGAAGGACAGGCGTTTAGTCATCTTTCCTTTGTAGACACAATTTGGGTTGAGAGCTGTGTGTGTGCATAGGGGAGGGAGGAATTATTTTTCCTTTAGTGTGTCACTGTGTGTGTGTGTGTGTGTGTGTGTGTGTGTGTGTGTGTGTGTGTGTGTGTGTGTGCGCGTGTGTGTAGGGGGGGTTTGGGGGGTAACATTACATTAAAAATTCAATCAACTGAAGGCCATCCCAGCAGGATGGAGGGAGGAAGGGGCTTGTGGGTGATGAGGAGAACCTCAACTGAAGTGTCCACTGGGCCTGCTGCGCTCCTAATGCAGCCTTGGATGTTGTAAGAGTGTTTGATCACATAATTAGTGCAGCAGAGTACTCTTTTTACTGCCTTGCTTAGATTGGTCAGTCTTGATTGAATGTTTGTGATTGGTGCTCCTTTTCTTTGATGTCTAAGTTACCCTCCTGTCCTCCTGTTTGAGCTTGTCAGAAGCTGTGGCGTTGCAGTAGAGAGAGCACATATTTTTTCTACCACAGTAACCACTCTCATGTTATCACAGACCATGTAACCATATTGAGACATTTTTGTACCACTTGTATTTTTGCTTTTACTTCACTAAAGTGTTACAACGGATACCACGTGCGTCAGATAATTTGTGCTCACAGCTCTTGAAGGGAATATATTTTGAAAACTGAACAGAAAATATACGCCTCTATAGATGTAATTGGGTCCCAGAAGGCTGTTCATTATCTGTGGTGAGCGAGGCAACAAAACAGAAAAGGGAGGGAACGAGGAAGAAAATGCCTCGTTCGTCGCTCTGTGCCTCCCGTCCCAGCAACCATTATGGGACAGGAGTTAATTAATTAAAAGAGCGGTTGATGCCACTGTTTCTCTCATCAAACTCACTTGTGCTCTTATTAAATTTGTAATGACAGTGGAGCTTGTCCCCAGTCCACCACCAGACACTCGCATTGTGTGTGTGTGTGTGTGTGTGTGTGTGTGTGTGTGTGGTGGGGGTGAGGGGGGGAATTAATGGCAGAGACAGTACAAAATCTAACAGTGGTCATGACTGGTCAACAACTAATATAAAATAAAATCCTATCAATGACGGAGAGACATAGTTAATGTAAGCTGCCGCTGTCTTCTCTTTTTTGGGGGGCATATTATGCTCATCTGAGAGGTCTTTGCACCCTAATCCTATGTCTCCTGTCTCTGTCGCCTCGGAGGCCATTTTAATTCCGTCCAACATTACAGGGACCTTACCCTGGAAAGCTTTGGTAAATGTGACTGCTGACGAACGTCATTCACAAGGACTATTTCAAAATGTCAGCCCATAGCTAAGATTTGTCTCATTATAGTTGGTGGAGTCCATTAGGTCTGTCCCTTAATCCCTTCTTCCGTCTGCCTGCCATCCTCAATCACGATAGCTTGGTGACTTGAGGGGTTCAAGCCTTGAACTTCAAGGGCACTATACTCACAATCTCTATTAGTATGTGTCTTACATTGAGCCTGAGAATAACACTAACCAACGAGAAAGAGTTTATTATAGATGGATTCTTCCTCCATGTGTAATTGACGGAGTTTCTTTTCGCCTACTCTCCTCCTGCCTGACCCCCACTCGCCTACTCTCTTCCTGCCTGGGGCTAGCCTGGTTAATAAACCAGACTAATATCGCACGGACCGTGGGATATTAGTCTGGGGAGGCTCAGTTTGGATTTCATTTCCAGGGAAACATTTTCTCTTTGACGCAATTGGTCAGAGCTACTGTCAGTCAAAGGTCTCAAGCATTGAAAGTCACTGTACCAAAGCCCGCCTATATTGCATACCATGTCCCGATTGGCCGCCCACATTCTCTGGTGTAGGAAATGGGCTTACAATTGAGCCTCTCCAGACCGAAATCCACCGGCAGGCAATTTATTTTTGCCAACGGCTGATTCGGTATGGTTTATTAACCAGGCTAGCCTGGGGCCACCTCACCTAATCTCCTCCTGCATGGGGTCCCCTCACCTAATCTCCTCCTGTCATCCCACTAAGTATTCTATGGATATTATCTGATTTATCCACCGGGCCACTTAACGACACACAGTCATACCTACTCTAGGTGATGATGATTTGAACCTAGGTTCAATACTAGGTATTCTATGGATATTATCTGATTTATCCACCAGGGCTCTTAACTGCACACACTCCGACCTACTCAGCATCCTACTAGGAGTATGTGGCCGGCATACTTCTACAAAGATATGGATATTATGGACAGTGTCGGTGATCTATGGATATCATTTATCCACTGTCTGTGATTTGAACCAGGTTTGAACCGGCACACTTCTACTAGGTATACTACGGATAACATTTGACTTACCCGTTGGGCCACTGAGGCACACAATCATGGGGAATTTCTGTGCTGCTTTAAAGGGATTGTGACATTAAATATAAAGGTTTTGGAATTGTTCTTGTTTTTTTTAGGTTTTCTAATCTCAATTGCACCCAAAAAACATGAACTTTTAACATTCAGTAGATTTTCTGTGATCTGGGGGTTTTCTGGCTCAAACAGGTGCTCTGATTTGCCGGCAGTAAGTGACATCACTTACTGCAAATCCCATATATGTCATTGGGATTTGCCAGCAGATGTCACTGTTTCACTGTGTTGCCTGTTTTCATTGTAGCTCAAAAGGCCCAAAAAACCCCAAAGAAAACTTCAGACCACAGAAAATCCACTGAATGTTCAAAGTTCAGGTTTTTTGGGTGTAATTGAGGTCATGAAACCTAAAAGAAAAAGAAAAAGTAATGAAAATGAATGTCATAAAACCTTTAAAGTTGTCCTTCTGAAAGTCAGTGTGCAAAGTAAAGTGTCACAGAGCCACATGACTAACATGGGATTTGAACCCTGGACCTGTGGATCACAAGCACAGCCACTCATCACACTGAGCTAAGTGCTGGTTACTACAACACAGCTCTTCTGCCCAGCTAACATGTCCACCTGGGTCCAATTTGGTTTTGACATGGGCTATGGGCTTGGGTTCTAAGTGGGCCGTGCACCCAGTATTCACAAAGGGCCCACCCATGTTAGCCCATGTGGGTTTCTAACTCGGTTTTAGGTGGTATCCAAATGGGCCATTTTATTTCAGAACCATGTGTGCCAACTGTGTTTGCCTATATGGGTTTGAACTGGGATCTGATTGGGCCTTAAGTGGGTACCAGCTGGGCAAATTATCAGGCCACACTTGTGTCCACCCTCATTGTCTTCCGTCCTGTTTCTGTTGTCACCTGCTGTCGATTGTTCATTCCTACAGATAGGATACAGTGCGCCACAATGGCGGTGTTTCCAGTTTTCTGTAGTAGTGTTCAAACTTTATGACTGGATAGCACTCGATCTGTAGAGTCCTACATTACTATCTCCTACGATCAAGGGTTAGGGTTAGGGAACTGTAGCATGCCATTTTTCATCATTTTTGAGGACGAAAATCACTATAGCCCATGGTCTAGAAGTGATTTTGTCTTTTTTTCAAATCCTCGTTTTTCATCGTTTTTGACCATGGATTATAGCCGGGTTAGGGTTAGGGTTAGGTTCCACGGGCTAATAAAGTGTAAATTCGGGGGTCCTTGACAAGAAAAGGTTTGGGAAGCACTGTTGTAGAGGGTCTATACTAGATGATAAGTTAGTGACTTTGACAGTGTACAAATGGAACCGGTTTTCAGCAGGTCAAATGAGGTACAGAAAACCGTATGACTCCTAGGCTGATCTCACTGGGGGAAAACTGTATGAGTTTTTGATTAAGAACTAACAATCAATTGAAAAATATATTCTGGATATGACACTTACAAGCCAAATTAGCGCAGTTGGTAGAGCATTAGACTGAAGATCTAAAGGTCCCTGGTTCAATCCAGACTTTCGGCAGTTGAAATGAGGTACAGAAAATCCTATGACTCTTAGGGCTGTATTTTGCGTGTCTTAAGTACCAGGTCTTATTACCTAACTTGAGTAAACTAAAGACCTGGAGGCGGGATCAATGCCATTTGGCTATTCTGAGTGGCCAACGAGCATTGATCACGCCTCCAGGTCTTTAGTTTACTCAAGTTAGGTAATAAGACCTGGTACTTAAGACATGCAAAATACAGCCCTTAGGCTGATCTCACTGGGTGAAAAACTTTGAGTTTTTTTGTTTAAGAAGTAACAAGTAACAGTCAATGTAAAAATAAATACTGGATGTGTTACTTGCAAGCCGTAATAGCTCAGTTGGGAGAGCGTTAGACTGTAGATCTGAAGGTTCCTGGTTCAAACCTGAGATTCAGCAGTTGAAATGAGGTACAGACAACCGTATGACTCTCAAGCTGATCTCACTGTGGGATGAACTGGATGAGTTTATTTTTAAGAACTAACAATACATTGAAAAAATACATTCTGGATGTGTCACTTACAACCAAACAAACAAAAACGCAGTGTGAATTGTCTGGAGCCAGTGGCTCAGTGTGTTAGAACGCTGCCACATGATCGGGAGATGGTGAGTCGGCAGTAGAAATGAGATACAGACAACCGTATGACTCTCAAGCTGATCTTACTGCGGTATGAACTGTATGAGTTTGTTTAAGAACTAACAATGCATTGAAAAATACATTCTGGATGTGTCACTTACAAGCCGAAATAGCTCAGTTGGAAGAGCATTAGACTGAAGATCTAAACGTCCCTAGTTCAATCCTGGGTTTCGGCAGTTGAAATGAGTTACAGAAAACTGTATATAGTTTCGGAAGACTTACTATAATATGTTGTTTTTCATGATTTTGAAGGATAAAAAAGACATACTATAGTTCATGGGTTTGGAAGACATACATGTGTACTTCATGATTTGGAGGATTAAAAAATATCAGACAAAATCCAACTCCAAACTCTAACTCACAGGCAAAGGAAGACTGTTGTTGCAGATAGCAATAGGTAACTGAGTTAGGGTGCTGTCGTCATTGTCTGGAGATTGAAGGTTCAAACCCCACTCAACTATTTACTGTGAAGTTTTCCTTTCCACACTGACATCAAGTGGCCTGGAAATTCCAGCTGAACTGTGTGCTGCTAAGTGGCCCAGCGGATAAGTCACAAGTTATCTGTAGAGTACCTTGTAGAATTGTGCTAGTTCAAACCCAACACACTCAGTAGGAAGATGCTGGTTTTTGACGTGCCAATCATTCTGATTGACGGATTCCTTGGCCAATCAGATCGGTCTGCCTTCAGCCAATCCTAGGGCTCATTACATTGTCTCGTCCAATCAAATGGTCGCAGACCCGGACCACTTCCTTGTTTATAACTGGATGAAATACTCTGACCTGTTTTAGATTTATAGTGATTCTTCAACTTCATTTTCTTCATTTTCACAGTTTTTGACGTTTTATTAATATAATTGATCATTCTAGATCACTGCTAGATCTGTAACAATCTTCTCTTATGGGGTTAGGGTTAGGGTTAGGTTCAGGTTCCGGTTCCACAGGTTAATAAAGTGTAAATGTGGGGGTCCTTGACAAGAAAAGGTTTGGGAACCACTGTTGTAGAGGGACTATAGAATAGATAGATGTTGATAGTATTAAGTTAGTTACTTTGACAGTGTACAAATGGAACCGGTTTTCAGCAGGTCAAATGAGGTACAGAAAACCATATGACTCCCAGACTGATCTCACTGGGGGAAAACTGTATGAGTTTATTTGTTTAAGAACTAACAATCAATTGAAAAATATATTCTGGATGTGACACTTACAAGCCAAATTAGCGCATTTGGTAGAGCATTAGACTGAAGATCTAAAGGTCCCTGGTTCAATCCAGGCTTTCGGCAGTTGAAATGAGGTACAGAAAATCCTACGACTCTTAGGCTGATCTCACTGGGTGAAAAACTTTATGAGTTTTTTTGTTTGAGAAGTAACAAGTAACAGTCAATGTAAAAATAAATACTGGATGTGTTACTTGCAAGCTGTAATAGCTCAGTTGGGAGAGCGTTAGACTGTAGATCTGAAGGTTCCTGGTTCAAACCTGTGATTCGGCAGTTGAAATGAGGTACAGACAACCGTATGACTCTCAAGCTGATCTCACTGTGGGATGAACTGTATGGGTTTTTGTTTAAGAACTAACAATACATTGAAAAATACATTCTGGATGTGTCACTTACAAGCAAACAAACAAAAAAGCAGTGTGAATTGTCTGGAGCCAGTGGCTCAGTGTGTTAGAACACTGTCCACATGTTTGGGAGATGGTGAGTTCAAACCCCAAATAAATCTTTATTTTCAAGACCAATTTCAGAAGAAGAAAACAAACAAAAAAGCAGTGTGCATTGTCTGGAGCCAGTGGCTCAGTGTGTTAGAACGCTGCCACATGATCGGGAGATGTTGAGTCGGCAGTAGAAATGAGGTACAGACAACCGTATGACTCTCAAGCTGATCTCACTGCGGGATGAACTGTATGTGTTTATGTTTAAGAACTAACAATGCATTGAAAAATACATTCTGGATGTGTCACTTACAAGCCGAAATAGCTCAGTTGGAAGAGCATTAGACTGAAGATCTAAACGTCCCTAGTTCAATCCTGTGTTTCGGCAGTTGAAATGAGTTACCAAAAACTGTATATACTGTAGTTTCGGAAGACTTACTATAATATGTTGTTTTTCATGATTTTGAAGGATAAAAAAAGACATACTATAGTTCATGGGTTTGTAAGACATACATGTGTACTTCATGATTTGGAGGATTAAAGAATATCAGCCAAACACTCAACTATTTACTGTGAAGTTTTCCTTTCCACACTGACATCAAGTGGCCTGGAAATTCCAGCTGAACTGTGTGCCGCTAAGTGGCCCAGCGGATAAATCACAAGTTATCTGTAGAGTACCTTGTAGAATTGTGCTAGTTCAAACCCAACACACTCAGTAGGAAGGTGCTGGTTTTTGACGTGCCAATCATTCTGATTGACAGATTCCTTGGCCAATCAGATCGGTCTGCCTTCAGCCAATCCTAGGGCTCCTTACATTGTCTCGTCCAATCAAATGGTCGCAGACCCGGACCACTTCCTTGTTTATAACTGGATGAAATACTCTGACCTGTTTTAGATTTATAGTGATTCTTCAACTTCATTTTCTTCATTTTCACAGTTTTTGACGTTTTATTAATATAATTGATCATTCTAGATCACTGCTAGATCTGTAACAATCTTCTCTTATGGGGTTAGGGTTAGGGTTAGGGTTAGGTTCAGGTTCAGGTTCAGGTTCAGGTTCCACAGGTTAATAAAGTGTAAATGTGGGGGTCCTTGACAAGAAAAGGTTTGGGAACCACTGTTGTAGAGGGACTATAGAATAGATAGATGTTGATAGTATTAAGTTAGTTACTTTGAAAGTGTACAAATGGAACCGGTTTTCAGCAGGTCAAATGAGGTACAGAAAACCATATGACTCCCAGGCTGATCTCACTGGGGGAAAACTGTATGAGTTTATTTGTTTAAGAACTAACAATCAATTGAAAAATATATTCTGGATGTGACACTTACAAGCCAAATTAGCGCATTTGGTAGAGCATTAGACTGAAGATCTAAAGGTCCCTGGTTCAATCCAGGCTTTCGGCAGTTGAAATGAGGTACAGAAAATCCTACGACTCTTAGGCTGATCTCACTGGGTGAAAAACTTTATGAGTTTTTTTGTTTAAGAAGTAACAAGTAACAGTCAATGTAAAAATAAATACTGGATGTGTTACTTGCAAGCTGTAATAGCTCAGTTGGGAGAGCCTTAGACTGTAGATCTGAAGGTTCCTGGTTCAAACCTGTGATTCGGCAGTTGAAATGAGGTACAGACAACCGTATGACTCTCAAGCTGATCTCACTGTGGGATGAACTGTATGTTTTTTTTTGTTTAAGAACTAACAATACATTGAAAAATACATTCTGGATGTGTCACTTACAAGCAAACAAACAAAAAAGCAGTGTGAATTGTCTGGAGCCAGTGGCTCAGTGTGTTAGAACACTGTCCACATGTTTGGGAGATGGTGAGTTCAAACCTCAAATAAATCTTTATTTTCAAGACCAATTTCAGAAGAAGAAAACAAACAAAAAAGCAGTGTGCATTGTCTGGAGCCAGTGGCTCAGTGTGTTAGAACGCTGCCACATGATCGGGAGATGGTGAGTCGGCAGTAGAAATGAGGTACAGACAACCGTATGACTCTCAAGCTGATCTCACTGCGGGATGAACTGTATGTGTTTATGTTTAAGAACTAACAATGCATTGAAAAATACATTCTGGATGTGTCACTTACAAGCCGAAATAGCTCAGTTGGAAGAGCATTAGACTGAAGATCTAAACGTCCCTAGTTCAATCCTGTGTTTCGGCAGTTGAAATGAGTTACCAAAAACTGTATATAGTTTCGGAAGACTTACTATAATATGTTGTTTTTCATGATTTTGAAGGATAAAAAAAGACATACTATAGTTCATGGGTTTGGAAGACATACATGTGTACTTCATGATTTGGAGGATTAAAAAATATCAGCCAAACACTCAACTATTTACTGTGAAGTTTTCCTTTCCACACTGACATCAAGTGGCCTGGAAATTCCAGCTGAACTGTGTGCCGCTAAGTGGCCCAGCGGATAAGTCACAAGTTATCTGTAGAGTACCTTGTAGAATTGTGCTAGTTCAAACCCAACACACTCAGTAGGAAGGTGCTGGTTTTTGACGTGCCAATCATTCTGATTGACAGATTCCTTGGCCAATCAGATCGGTCTGCCTTCAGCCAATCCTAGGGCTCCTTACATTGTCTCGTCCAATCAAATGGTCGCAGACCCGGACCACTTCCTTGTTTATAACTGGATGAAATACTCTGACCTGTTTTAGATTTATAGTGATTCTTCAACTTCATTTTCTTCATTTTCACAGTTTTTGACGTTTTATTAATATAATTGATCATTCTAGATCACTGCTAGATCTGTAACAATCTTCTCTTATGGGGTTAGGGTTAGGGTTAGGGTTAGGGTTAGGGTTAGGGTTAGGGTTAGGGTTAGGGTTAGGGTTAGGGTTAGGTTCAGGTTCAGGTTCAGGTTCCGGTTCCGGTTCCACAGGTTAATAAAGTGTAAATGTGGGGGTCCTTGACAAGAAAAGGTTTGGGAACCACTGTTGTAGAGGGACTATAGAATAGATAGATGTTGATAGTATTAAGTTAGTTACTTTGACAGTGTACAAATGGAACCGGTTTTCAGCAGGTCAAATGAGGTACAGAAAACCATATGACTCCCAGGCTGATCTCACTGGGGGAAAACTGTATGAGTTTATTTGTTTAAGAACTAACAATCAATTGAAAAATATATTCTGGATGTGACACTTACAAGCCAAATTAGCGCATTTGGTAGAGCATTAGACTGAAGATCTAAAGGTCCCTGGTTCAATCCAGGCTTTCGGCAGTTGAAATGAGGTACAGAAAATCCTACGACTCTTAAGATGATCTCACTGGGTGAAAAGCTTTATGAGTTTTTTTGTTTAAGAAGTAACAAGTAACAGTCAATGTAAAAATAAATACTGGATGTGTTACTTGCAAGCTGTAATAGCTCAGTTGGGAGAGCGTTAGACTGTAAATCTGAAGGTTCCTGGTTCAAACCTGTGATTCGGCAGTTGAAATGAGGTACAGACAACCGTATGACTCTCAAGCTGATCTCACTGTGGGATGAACTGTATGAGTTTTTGTTTAAGAACTAACAATACATTGAAAAGTACATTCTGGATGTGTCACTTACAAGCAAACAAACAAAAAAGCAGTGTGAATTGTCTGGAGCCAGTGGCTCAGTGTGTTAGAACACTGTCCACATGTTTGGGAGATGGTGAGTTCAAACCCCAAATAAATCTTTATTTTCAAGACCAATTTCAGAAGAAGAAAACAAACAAAAAAGCAGTGTGCATTGTCTGGAGCCAGTGGCTCAGTGTGTTAGAACGCTGCCACATGATCGGGAGATGGTGAGTCGGCAGTAGAAATGAGGTACAGACAACAGTATGACTCTCAAGCTGATCTCACTGCGGGATGAACTGCATGTTTATGTTTAAGAACTAACAATGCATTGAAAAATACATTCTGGATGTGTCACTTACAAGCCGAAATAGCTCAGTTGGAAGAGCATTAGACTGAAGATCTAAACGTCCCTAGTTCAATCCTGTGTTTCGGCAGTTGAAATGAGTTACTAAAAACTGTATATAGTTTCGGAAGACTTACTATAATATGTTGTTTTTCATGATTTTGAAGGATAAAAAAAGACATAGTATAGTTCATGGGTTTGGAAGACATACATGTGTACTTCATGATTTGGAGGATTAAAAAATATCAGCCAAACACTCAACTATTTACTGTGAAGTTTTCCTTTCCACACTGACATCAAGTGGCCTGGAAATTCCAGCTGAACTGTGTGCCGCTAAGTGGCCCAGCGGATAAGTCACAAGTTATCTGTAGAGTACCTTGTAGAATTGTGCTAGTTCAAACCCAACACACTCAGTAGGAAGGTGCTGGTTTTTGACGTGCCAATCATTCTGATTGACAGATTCCTTGGCCAATCAGATCGGTCTGCCTTCAGCCAATCCTAGGGCTCCTTACATTGTCTCGTCAAATCAAATGGTCGCAGACCCAGACCACTTCCTTGTTTATAACTGGATGAAATACTCTGACCTGTTTTAGATTTATAGTGATTCTTCAACTTAATTTTCTTAATTTTCACAGTTTTTGACGTTTTATTAATATAATTGATCATTCTAGATCACTGCTAGATCTGTAACAATCTTCTCTTATGGGGTTAGGGTTAGGGTTAGGGTTAGGGTTAGGTTCAGGTTCCGGTTCCACAGGTTAATAAAGTGTAAATGTGGGGGTCCTTGACAAGAAAAGGTTTGGGAACCACTGTTGTAGAGGGACTATAGAATAGATAGATGTTGATAGTATTAAGTTAGTTACTTTGAAAGTGTACAAATGGAACCGGTTTTCAGCAGGTCAAATGAGGTACAGAAAACCATATGACTCCCAGGCTGATCTCACTGGGGGAAAACTGTATGAGTTTATTTGTTTAAGAACTAACAATCAATTGAAAAATATATTCTGGATGTGACACTTACAAGCCAAATTAGCGCATTTGGTAGAGCATTAGACTGAAGATCTAAAGGTCCCTGGTTCAATCCAGGCTTTCGGCAGTTGAAATGAGGTACAGAAAATCCTACGACTCTTAGGCTGATCTCACTGGGTGAAAAACTTTATGAGTTTTTTTGTTTAAGAAGTAACAAGTAACAGTCAATGTAAAAATAAATACTGGATGTGTTACTTGCAAGCTGTAATAGCTCAGTTGGGAGAGCCTTAGACTGTAGATCTGAAGGTTCCTGGTTCAAACCTGTGATTCGGCAGTTGAAATGAGGTACAGACAACCGTATGACTCTCAAGCTGATCTCACTGTGGGATGAACTGTATGTTTTTTTTTGTTTAAGAACTAACAATACATTGAAAAATACATTCTGGATGTGTCACTTACAAGCAAACAAACAAAAAAGCAGTGTGAATTGTCTGGAGCCAGTGGCTCAGTGTGTTAGAACACTGTCCACATGTTTGGGAGATGGTGAGTTCAAACCTCAAATAAATCTTTATTTTCAAGACCAATTTCAGAAGAAGAAAACAAACAAAAAAGCAGTGTGCATTGTCTGGAGCCAGTGGCTCAGTGTGTTAGAACGCTGCCACATGATCGGGAGATGGTGAGTCGGCAGTAGAAATGAGGTACAGACAACCGTATGACTCTCAAGCTGATCTCACTGCGGGATGAACTGTATGTGTTTATGTTTAAGAACTAACAATGCATTGAAAAATACATTCTGGATGTGTCACTTACAAGCCGAAATAGCTCAGTTGGAAGAGCATTAGACTGAAGATCTAAACGTCCCTAGTTCAATCCTGTGTTTCGGCAGTTGAAATGAGTTACCAAAAACTGTATATAGTTTCGGAAGACTTACTATAATATGTTGTTTTTCATGATTTTGAAGGATAAAAAAAGACATACTATAGTTCATGGGTTTGGAAGACATACATGTGTACTTCATGATTTGGAGGATTAAAAAATATCAGCCAAACACTCAACTATTTACTGTGAAGTTTTCCTTTCCACACTGACATCAAGTGGCCTGGAAATTCCAGCTGAACTGTGTGCCGCTAAGTGGCCCAGCGGATAAGTCACAAGTTATCTGTAGAGTACCTTGTAGAATTGTGCTAGTTCAAACCCAACACACTCAGTAGGAAGGTGCTGGTTTTTGACGTGCCAATCATTCTGATTGACAGATTCCTTGGCCAATCAGATCGGTCTGCCTTCAGCCAATCCTAGGGCTCCTTACATTGTCTCGTCCAATCAAATGGTCGCAGACCCGGACCACTTCCTTGTTTATAACTGGATGAAATACTCTGACCTGTTTTAGATTTATAGTGATTCTTCAACTTCATTTTCTTCATTTTCACAGTTTTTGACGTTTTATTAATATAATTGATCATTCTAGATCACTGCTAGATCTGTAACAATCTTCTCTTATGGGGTTAGGGTTAGGGTTAGGGTTAGGGTTAGGGTTAGGGTTAGGGTTAGGGTTAGGTTCAGGTTCAGGTTCAGGTTCCGGTTCCGGTTCCACAGGTTAATAAAGTGTAAATGTGGGGGTCCTTGACAAGAAAAGGTTTGGGAACCACTGTTGTAGAGGGACTATAGAATAGATAGATGTTGATAGTATTAAGTTAGTTACTTTGACAGTGTACAAATGGAACCGGTTTTCAGCAGGTCAAATGAGGTACAGAAAACCATATGACTCCCAGGCTGATCTCACTGGGGGAAAACTGTATGAGTTTATTTGTTTAAGAACTAACAATCAATTGAAAAATATATTCTGGATGTGACACTTACAAGCCAAATTAGCGCATTTGGTAGAGCATTAGACTGAAGATCTAAAGGTCCCTGGTTCAATCCAGGCTTTCGGCAGTTGAAATGAGGTACAGAAAATCCTACGACTCTTAAGATGATCTCACTGGGTGAAAAGCTTTATGAGTTTTTTTGTTTAAGAAGTAACAAGTAACAGTCAATGTAAAAATAAATACTGGATGTGTTACTTGCAAGCTGTAATAGCTCAGTTGGGAGAGCGTTAGACTGTAAATCTGAAGGTTCCTGGTTCAAACCTGTGATTCGGCAGTTGAAATGAGGTACAGACAACCGTATGACTCTCAAGCTGATCTCACTGTGGGATGAACTGTATGAGTTTTTGTTTAAGAACTAACAATACATTGAAAAGTACATTCTGGATGTGTCACTTACAAGCAAACAAACAAAAAAGCAGTGTGAATTGTCTGGAGCCAGTGGCTCAGTGTGTTAGAACACTGTCCACATGTTTGGGAGATGGTGAGTTCAAACCCCAAATAAATCTTTATTTTCAAGACCAATTTCAGAAGAAGAAAACAAACAAAAAAGCAGTGTGCATTGTCTGGAGCCAGTGGCTCAGTGTGTTAGAACGCTGCCACATGATCGGGAGATGGTGAGTCGGCAGTAGAAATGAGGTACAGACAACAGTATGACTCTCAAGCTGATCTCACTGCGGGATGAACTGCATGTTTATGTTTAAGAACTAACAATGCATTGAAAAATACATTCTGGATGTGTCACTTACAAGCCGAAATAGCTCAGTTGGAAGAGCATTAGACTGAAGATCTAAACGTCCCTAGTTCAATCCTGTGTTTCGGCAGTTGAAATGAGTTACTAAAAACTGTATATAGTTTCGGAAGACTTACTATAATATGTTGTTTTTCATGATTTTGAAGGATAAAAAAAGACATAGTATAGTTCATGGGTTTGGAAGACATACATGTGTACTTCATGATTTGGAGGATTAAAAAATATCAGCCAAACACTCAACTATTTACTGTGAAGTTTTCCTTTCCACACTGACATCAAGTGGCCTGGAAATTCCAGCTGAACTGTGTGCCGCTAAGTGGCCCAGCGGATAAGTCACAAGTTATCTGTAGAGTACCTTGTAGAATTGTGCTAGTTCAAACCCAACACACTCAGTAGGAAGGTGCTGGTTTTTGACGTGCCAATCATTCTGATTGACAGATTCCTTGGCCAATCAGATCGGTCTGCCTTCAGCCAATCCTAGGGCTCCTTACATTGTCTCGTCAAATCAAATGGTCGCAGACCCAGACCACTTCCTTGTTTATAACTGGATGAAATACTCTGACCTGTTTTAGATTTATAGTGATTCTTCAACTTAATTTTCTTAATTTTCACAGTTTTTGACGTTTTATTAATATAATTGATCATTCTAGATCACTGCTAGATCTGTAACAATCTTCTCTTATGGGGTTAGGGTTAGGGTTAGGGTTAGGGTTAGGTTCCGGTTCCGGTTCCACAGGTTAATAAAGTGTAAATGTGGGGGTCCTTGACAAGAAAAGGTTTGGGAACCACTGTTGTAGAGGGACTATAGAATAGATAGATGTTGATAGTATTAAGTTAGTTACTTTGACAGTGTACAAATGGAACCGGTTTTCAGCAGGTCAAATGAGGTACAGAAAACCATATGACTCCCAGGCTGATCTCACTGGGGGAAAACTGGATGAGTTTATTTGTTTAAGAACTAACAATCAATTGAAAAATATATTCTGGATGTGACACTTACAAGCCAAATTAGCGCATTTGGTAGAGCATTAGACTGAAGATCTAAAGGTCCCTGGTTCAATCCAGGCTTTCGGCAGTTGAAATGAGGTACAGAAAATCCTACGACTCTTAAGATGATCTCACTGGGTGAAAAGCTTTATGAGTTTTTTTGTTTAAGAAGTAACAAGTAACAGTCAATGTAAAAATAAATACTGGATGTGTTACTTGCAAGCTGTAATAGCTCAGTTGGGAGAGCGTTAGACTGTAAATCTGAAGGTTCCTGGTTCAAACCTGTGATTCGGCAGTTGAAATGAGGTACAGACAACCGTATGACTCTCAAGCTGATCTCACTGTGGGATGAACTGTATGAGTTTTTGTTTAAGAACTAACAATACATTGAAAAGTACATTCTGGATGTGTCACTTACAAGCAAACAAACAAAAAAGCAGTGTGAATTGTCTGGAGCCAGTGGCTCAGTGTGTTAGAACACTGTCCACATGTTTGGGAGATGGTGAGTTCAAACCCCAAATAAATCTTTATTTTCAAGACCAATTTCAGAAGAAGAAAACAAACAAAAAAGCAGTGTGCATTGTCTGGAGCCAGTGGCTCAGTGTGTTAGAACGCTGCCACATGATCGGGAGATGGTGAGTCGGCAGTAGAAATGAGGTACAGACAACAGTATGACTCTCAAGCTGATCTCACTGCGGGATGAACTGCATGTTTATGTTTAAGAACTAACAATGCATTGAAAAATACATTCTGGATGTGTCACTTACAAGCCGAAATAGCTCAGTTGGAAGAGCATTAGACTGAAGATCTAAACGTCCCTAGTTCAATCCTGTGTTTCGGCAGTTGAAATGAGTTACTAAAAACTGTATATAGTTTCGGAAGACTTACTATAATATGTTGTTTTTCATGATTTTGAAGGATAAAAAAAGACATAGTATAGTTCATGGGTTTGGAAGACATACATGTGTACTTCATGATTTGGAGGATTAAAAAATATCAGCCAAACACTCAACTATTTACTGTGAAGTTTTCCTTTCCACACTGACATCAAGTGGCCTGGAAATTCCAGCTGAACTGTGTGCCGCTAAGTGGCCCAGCGGATAAGTCACAAGTTATCTGTAGAGTACCTTGTAGAATTGTGCTAGTTCAAACCCAACACACTCAGTAGGAAGGTGCTGGTTTTTGACGTGCCAATCATTCTGATTGACAGATTCCTTGGCCAATCAGATCGGTCTGCCTTCAGCCAATCCTAGGGCTCCTTACATTGTCTCGTCAAATCAAATGGTCGCAGACCCAGACCACTTCCTTGTTTATAACTGGATGAAATACTCTGACCTGTTTTAGATTTATAGTGATTCTTCAACTTAATTTTCTTAATTTTCACAGTTTTTGACGTTTTATTAATATAATTGATCATTCTAGATCACTGCTAGATCTGTAACAATCTTCTCTTATGGGGTTAGGGTTAGGGTTAGGGTTAGGGTTAGGTTCAGGTTCCGGTTCCACAGGTTAATAAAGTGTAAATGTGGGGGTCCTTGACAAGAAAAGGTTTGGGAACCACTGTTGTAGAGGGACTATAGAATAGATAGATGTTGATAGTATTAAGTTAGTTACTTTGACAGTGTACAAATGGAACCGGTTTTCAGCAGGTCAAATGAGGTACAGAAAACCATATGACTCCCAGGCTGATCTCACTGGGGGAAAACTGGATGAGTTTATTTGTTTAAGAACTAACAATCAATTGAAAAATATATTCTGGATGTGACACTTACAAGCCAAATTAGCGCATTTGGTAGAGCATTAGACTGAAGATCTAAAGGTCCCTGGTTCAATCCAGGCTTTCGGCAGTTGAAATGAGGTACAGAAAATCCTACGACTCTTAAGCTGATCTCACTGGGTGAAAAACTTTATGAGTTTTTTTGTTTAAGAAGTAACAAGTAACAGTCAATGTAAAAATAAATACTGGATGTGTTACTTGCAAGCTGTAATAGCTCAGTTGGGAGAGCGTTAGACTGTAAATCTGAAGGTTCCTGGTTCAAACCTGTGATTCGGCAGTTGAAATGAGGTACAGACAACCGTATGACTCTCAAGCTGATCTCACTGTGGGATGAACTGTATGAGTTTTTGTTTAAGAACTAACAATACATTGAAAAGTACATTCTGGATGTGTCACTTACAAGCAAACAAACAAAAAAGCAGTGTGAATTGTCTGGAGCCAGTGGCTCAGTGTGTTAGAACACTGTCCACATGCTTGGGAGATGGTGAGTTCAAACCCCAAATAAATCTTTATTTTCAAGACCAATTTCAGAAGAAGAAAACAAACAAAAAAGCAGTGTGCATTGTCTGGAGCCAGTGGCTCAGTGTGTTAGAACGCTGCCACATGATCGGGAGATGGTGAGTCGGCATTAGAAATGAGGTACAGACAACAGTATGACTCTCAAGCTGATCTCACTGCGGGATGAACTGCATGTGTTTATGTTTAAGAACTAACAATGCATTGAAAAATACATTCTGGATGTGTCACTTACAAGCCGAAATAGCTCAGTTGGAAGAGCATTAGACTGAAGATCTAAACGTCCCTAGTTCAATCCTGTGTTTCGGCAGTTGAAATGAGTTACTAAAAACTGTATATAGTTTCGGAAGACTTACTATAATATGTTGTTTTTCATGATTTTGAAGGATAAAAAAAGACATAGTATAGTTCATGGGTTTGGAAGACATACATGTGTACTTCATGATTTGGAGGATTAAAAAATATCAGCCAAACACTCAACTATTTACTGTGAAGTTTTCCTTTCCACACTGACATCAAGTGGCCTGGAAATTCCAGTTGAACTGTGTGCCGCTAAGTGGCCCAGCGGATAAGTCACAAGTTATCTGTAGAGTACCTTGTAGAATTGTGCTAGTTCAAACCCAACACACTCAGTAGGAATGTGCTGGTTTTTGACGTGCCAATCATTCTGATTGACAGATTCCTTGGCCAATCAGATCGGTCTGCCTTCAGCCAATCCTAGGGCTCCTTACATTGTCTCGTCAAATCAAATGGTCGCAGACCCAGACCACTTCCTTGTTTATAACTGGATGAAATACTCTGACCTGTTTTAGATTTATAGTGATTCTTCAACTTAATTTTCTTAATTTTCACAGTTTTTGACGTTTTATTAATATAATTGATCATTCTAGATCACTGCTAGATCTGTAACAATCTTCTCTTATGGGGTTAGGGTTAGGGTTAGGGTTAGGGTTAGGTTCAGGTTCCGGTTCCACAGGTTAATAAAGTGTAAATGTGGGGGTCCTTGACAAGAAAAGGTTTGGGAACCACTGTTGTAGAGGGACTATAGAATAGATAGATGTTGATAGTATTAAGTTAGTTACTTTGACAGTGTACAAATGGAACCGGTTTTCAGCAGGTCAAATGAGGTACAGAAAACCATATGACTCCCAGGCTGATCTCACTGGGGGAAAACTGTATGAGTTTATTTGTTTAAGAACTAACAATCAATTGAAAAATATATTCTGGATGTGACACTTACAAGCCAAATTAGCGCATTTGGTAGAGCATTAGACTGAAGATCTAAAGGTCCCTGGTTCAATCCAGGCTTTCGGCAGTTGAAATGAGGTACAGAAAATCCTACGACTCTTAAGCTGATCTCACTGGGTGAAAAACTTTATGAGTTTTTTTGTTTAAGAAGTAACAAGTAACAGTCAATGTAAAAATAAATACTGGATGTCTTACTTGCAAGCTGTAATAGCTCAGTTGGGAGAGCGTTAGACTGTAAATCTGAAGGTTCCTGGTTCAAACCTGTGATTCGGCAGTTGAAATGAGGTACAGACAACCGTATGACTCTCAAGCTGATCTCACTGTGGGATGAACTGTATGAGTTTTTGTTTAAGAACTAACAATACATTGAAAAGTACATTCTGGATGTGTCACTTACAAGCAAACAAACAAAAAAGCAGTGTGAATTGTCTGGAGCCAGTGGCTCAGTGTGTTAGAACACTGTCCACATGTTTGGGAGATGGTGAGTTCAAACCCCAAATAAATCTTTATTTTCAAGACCAATTTCAGAAGAAGAAAACAAACAAAAAAGCAGTGTGCATTGTCTGGAGCCAGTGGCTCAGTGTGTTAGAACGCTGCCACATGATCGGGAGATGGTGAGTCGGCATTATAAATGAGGTACAGACAACAGTATGACTCTCAAGCTGATCTCACTGCGGGATGAACTGCATGTGTTTATGTTTAAGAACTAACAATGCATTGAAAAATACATTCTGGATGTGTCACTTACAAGCCGAAATAGCTCAGTTGGAAGAGCATTAGACTGAAGATCTAAACGTCCCTAGTTCAATCCTGTGTTTCGGCAGTTGAAATGAGTTACTAAAAACTGTATATAGTTTCGGAAGACTTACTATAATATGTTGTTTTTCATGATTTTGAAGGATAAAAAAAGACATAGTATAGTTCATGGGTTTGGAAGACATACATGTGTACTTCATGATTTGGAGGATTAAAAAATATCAGCCAAACACTCAACTATTTACTGTGAAGTTTTCCTTTCCACACTGACATCAAGTGGCCTGGAAATTCCAGCTGAACTGTGTGCCGCTAAGTGGCCCAGCGGATAAGTCACAAGTTATCTGTAGAGTACCTTGTAGAATTGTGCTAGTTCAAACCCAACACACTCAGTAGGAAGGTGCTGGTTTTTGACGTGCCAATCATTCTGATTGACAGATTCCTTGGCCAATCAGATCGGTCTGCCTTCAGCCAATCCTAGGGCTCCTTACATTGTCTCGTCAAATCAAATGGTCGCAGACCCAGACCACTTCCTTGTTTATAACTGGATGAAATACTCTGACCTGTTTTAGATTTATAGTGATTCTTCAACTTAATTTTCTTAATTTTCACAGTTTTTGACGTTTTATTAATATAATTGATCATTCTAGATCACTGCTAGATCTGTAACAATCTTCTCTTATGGGGTTAGGGTTAGGGTTAGGGTTAGGGTTAGGTTCAGGTTCCGGTTCCACAGGTTAATAAAGTGTAAATGTGGGGGTCCTTGACAAGAAAAGGTTTGGGAACCACTGTTGTAGAGGGACTATAGAATAGATAGATGTTGATAGTATTAAGTTAGTTACTTTGACAGTGTACAAATGGAACCGGTTTTCAGCAGGTCAAATGAGGTACAGAAAACCATATGACTCCCAGGCTGATCTCACTGGGGGAAAACTGGATGAGTTTATTTGTTTAAGAACTAACAATCAATTGAAAAATATATTCTGGATGTGACACTTACAAGCCAAATTAGCGCATTTGGTAGAGCATTAGACTGAAGATCTAAAGGTCCCTGGTTCAATCCAGGCTTTCGGCAGTTGAAATGAGGTACAGAAAATCCTACGACTCTTAAGCTGATCTCACTGGGTGAAAAACTTTATGAGTTTTTTTGTTTAAGAAGTAACAAGTAACAGTCAATGTAAAAATAAATACTGGATGTGTTACTTGCAAGCTGTAATAGCTCAGTTGGGAGAGCGTTAGACTGTAAATCTGAAGGTTCCTGGTTCAAACCTGTGATTCGGCAGTTGAAATGAGGTACAGACAACCGTATGACTCTCAAGCTGATCTCACTGTGGGATGAACTGTATGAGTTTTTGTTTAAGAACTAACAATACATTGAAAAGTACATTCTGGATGTGTCACTTACAAGCAAACAAACAAAAAAGCAGTGTGAATTGTCTGGAGCCAGTGGCTCAGTGTGTTAGAACACTGTCCACATGTTTGGGAGATGGTGAGTTCAAACCCCAAATAAATCTTTATTTTCAAGACCAATTTCAGAAGAAGAAAACAAACAAAAAAGCAGTGTGCATTGTCTGGAGCCAGTGGCTCAGTGTGTTAGAACGCTGCCACATGATCGGGAGATGGTGAGTCGGCAGTAGAAATGAGGTACAGACAACAGTATGACTCTCAAGCTGATCTCACTGCGGGATGAACTGCATGTTTATGTTTAAGAACTAACAATGCATTGAAAAATACATTCTGGATGTGTCACTTACAAGCCGAAATAGCTCAGTTGGAAGAGCATTAGACTGAAGATCTAAACGTCCCTAGTTCAATCCTGTGTTTCGGCAGTTGAAATGAGTTACTAAAAACTGTATATAGTTTCGGAAGACTTACTATAATATGTTGTTTTTCATGATTTTGAAGGATAAAAAAAGACATAGTATAGTTCATGGGTTTGGAAGACATACATGTGTACTTCATGATTTGGAGGATTAAAAAATATCAGCCAAACACTCAACTATTTACTGTGAAGTTTTCCTTTCCACACTGACATCAAGTGGCCTGGAAATTCCAGCTGAACTGTGTGCCGCTAAGTGGCCCAGCGGATAAGTCACAAGTTATCTGTAGAGTACCTTGTAGAATTGTGCTAGTTCAAACCCAACACACTCAGTAGGAAGGTGCTGGTTTTTGACGTGCCAATCATTCTGATTGACAGATTCCTTGGCCAATCAGATCGGTCTGCCTTCAGCCAATCCTAGGGCTCCTTACATTGTCTCGTCAAATCAAATGGTCGCAGACCCAGACCACTTCCTTGTTTATAACTGGATGAAATACTCTGACCTGTTTTAGATTTATAGTGATTCTTCAACTTAATTTTCTTAATTTTCACAGTTTTTGACGTTTTATTAATATAATTGATCATTCTAGATCACTGCTAGATCTGTAACAATCTTCTCTTATGGGGTTAGGGTTAGGGTTAGGGTTAGGGTTAGGTTCAGGTTCCGGTTCCACAGGTTAATAAAGTGTAAATGTGGGGGTCCTTGACAAGAAAAGGTTTGGGAACCACTGTTGTAGAGGGACTATAGAATAGATAGATGTTGATAGTATTAAGTTAGTTACTTTGACAGTGTACAAATGGAACCGGTTTTCAGCAGGTCAAATGAGGTACAGAAAACCATATGACTCCCAGGCTGATCTCACTGGGGGAAAACTGGATGAGTTTATTTGTTTAAGAACTAACAATCAATTGAAAAATATATTCTGGATGTGACACTTACAAGCCAAATTAGCGCATTTGGTAGAGCATTAGACTGAAGATCTAAAGGTCCCTGGTTCAATCCAGGCTTTCGGCAGTTGAAATGAGGTACAGAAAATCCTACGACTCTTAAGCTGATCTCACTGGGTGAAAAACTTTATGAGTTTTTTTGTTTAAGAAGTAACAAGTAACAGTCAATGTAAAAATAAATACTGGATGTGTTACTTGCAAGCTGTAATAGCTCAGTTGGGAGAGCGTTAGACTGTAAATCTGAAGGTTCCTGGTTCAAACCTGTGATTCGGCAGTTGAAATGAGGTACAGACAACCGTATGACTCTCAAGCTGATCTCACTGTGGGATGAACTGTATGAGTTTTTGTTTAAGAACTAACAATACATTGAAAAGTACATTCTGGATGTGTCACTTACAAGCAAACAAACAAAAAAGCAGTGTGAATTGTCTGGAGCCAGTGGCTCAGTGTGTTAGAACACTGTCCACATGCTTGGGAGATGGTGAGTTCAAACCCCAAATAAATCTTTATTTTCAAGACCAATTTCAGAAGAAGAAAACAAACAAAAAAGCAGTGTGCATTGTCTGGAGCCAGTGGCTCAGTGTGTTAGAACGCTGCCACATGATCGGGAGATGGTGAGTCGGCATTAGAAATGAGGTACAGACAACAGTATGACTCTCAAGCTGATCTCACTGCGGGATGAACTGCATGTGTTTATGTTTAAGAACTAACAATGCATTGAAAAATACATTCTGGATGTGTCACTTACAAGCCGAAATAGCTCAGTTGGAAGAGCATTAGACTGAAGATCTAAACGTCCCTAGTTCAATCCTGTGTTTCGGCAGTTGAAATGAGTTACTAAAAACTGTATATAGTTTCGGAAGACTTACTATAATATGTTGTTTTTCATGATTTTGAAGGATAAAAAAAGACATAGTATAGTTCATGGGTTTGGAAGACATACATGTGTACTTCATGATTTGGAGGATTAAAAAATATCAGCCAAACACTCAACTATTTACTGTGAAGTTTTCCTTTCCACACTGACATCAAGTGGCCTGGAAATTCCAGTTGAACTGTGTGCCGCTAAGTGGCCCAGCGGATAAGTCACAAGTTATCTGTAGAGTACCTTGTAGAATTGTGCTAGTTCAAACCCAACACACTCAGTAGGAATGTGCTGGTTTTTGACGTGCCAATCATTCTGATTGACAGATTCCTTGGCCAATCAGATCGGTCTGCCTTCAGCCAATCCTAGGGCTCCTTACATTGTCTCGTCAAATCAAATGGTCGCAGACCCAGACCACTTCCTTGTTTATAACTGGATGAAATACTCTGACCTGTTTTAGATTTATAGTGATTCTTCAACTTAATTTTCTTAATTTTCACAGTTTTTGACGTTTTATTAATATAATTGATCATTCTAGATCACTGCTAGATCTGTAACAATCTTCTCTTATGGGGTTAGGGTTAGGGTTAGGGTTAGGGTTAGGTTCAGGTTCCGGTTCCACAGGTTAATAAAGTGTAAATGTGGGGGTCCTTGACAAGAAAAGGTTTGGGAACCACTGTTGTAGAGGGACTATAGAATAGATAGATGTTGATAGTATTAAGTTAGTTACTTTGACAGTGTACAAATGGAACCGGTTTTCAGCAGGTCAAATGAGGTACAGAAAACCATATGACTCCCAGGCTGATCTCACTGGGGGAAAACTGTATGAGTTTATTTGTTTAAGAACTAACAATCAATTGAAAAATATATTCTGGATGTGACACTTACAAGCCAAATTAGCGCATTTGGTAGAGCATTAGACTGAAGATCTAAAGGTCCCTGGTTCAATCCAGGCTTTCGGCAGTTGAAATGAGGTACAGAAAATCCTACGACTCTTAAGCTGATCTCACTGGGTGAAAAACTTTATGAGTTTTTTTGTTTAAGAAGTAACAAGTAACAGTCAATGTAAAAATAAATACTGGATGTGTTACTTGCAAGCTGTAATAGCTCAGTTGGGAGAGCGTTAGACTGTAAATCTGAAGGTTCCTGGTTCAAACCTGTGATTCGGCAGTTGAAATGAGGTACAGACAACCGTATGACTCTCAAGCTGATCTCACTGTGGGATGAACTGTATGAGTTTTTGTTTAAGAACTAACAATACATTGAAAAGTACATTCTGGATGTGTCACTTACAAGCAAACAAACAAAAAAGCAGTGTGAATTGTCTGGAGCCAGTGGCTCAGTGTGTTAGAACACTGTCCACATGTTTGGGAGATGGTGAGTTCAAACCCCAAATAAATCTTTATTTTCAAGACCAATTTCAGAAGAAGAAAACAAACAAAAAAGCAGTGTGCATTGTCTGGAGCCAGTGGCTCAGTGTGTTAGAACGCTGCCACATGATCGGGAGATGGTGAGTCGGTATTAGAAATGAGGTACAGACAACAGTATGACTCTCAAGCTGATCTCACTGCGGGATGAACTGCATGTGTTTATGTTTAAGAACTAACAATGCATTGAAAAATACATTCTGGATGTGTCACTTACAAGCCGAAATAGCTCAGTTGGAAGAGCATTAGACTGAAGATCTAAACGTCCCTAGTTCAATCCTGTGTTTCGGCAGTTGAAATGAGTTACTAAAAACTGTATATAGTTTCGGAAGACTTACTATAATATGTTGTTTTTCATGATTTTGAAGGATAAAAAAAGACATAGTATAGTTCATGGGTTTGGAAGACATACATGTGTACTTCATGATTTGGAGGATTAAAAAATATCAGCCAAACACTCAACTATTTACTGTGAAGTTTTCCTTTCCACACTGACATCAAGTGGCCTGGAAATTCCAGCTGAACTGTGTGCCGCTAAGTGGCCCAGCGGATAAGTCACAAGTTATCTGTAGAGTACCTTGTAGAATTGTGCTAGTTCAAACCCAACACACTCAGTAGGAAGGTGCTGGTTTTTGACGTGCCAATCATTCTGATTGACAGATTCCTTGGCCAATCAGATCGGTCTGCCTTCAGCCAATCCTAGGGCTCCTTACATTGTCTCGTCAAATCAAATGGTCGCAGACCCAGACCACTTCCTTGTTTATAACTGGATGAAATACTCTGACCTGTTTTAGATTTATAGTGATTCTTCAACTTAATTTTCTTCATTTTCACAGTTTTTGACGTTTTATTAATATAATTGATCATTCTAGATCACTGCTAGATCTGTAACAATCTTCTCTTATGGGGTTAGGGTTAGGGTTAGGGTTAGGGTTAGGGTTAGGGTTAGGGTTAGGGTTAGGGTTAGGGTTAGGGTTAGGGTTAGGGTTAGGTTCAGGTTCCGGTTCCACAGGTTAATAAAGTGTAAATGTGGGGGTCCTTGACAAGAAAAGGTTTGGGAACCACTGTTGTAGAGGGACTATAGAATAGATAGATGTTGATAGTATTAAGTTAGTTACTTTGACAGTGTACAAATGGAACCGGTTTTCAGCAGGTCAAATGAGGTACAGAAAACCATATGACTCCCAGGCTGATCTCACTGGGGGAAAACTGTATGAGTTTATTTGTTTAAGAACTAACAATCAATTGAAAAATATATTCTGGATGTGACACTTACAAGCCAAATTAGCGCATTTGGTAGAGCATTAGACTGAAGATCTAAAGGTCCCTGGTTCAATCCAGGCTTTCGGCAGTTGAAATGAGGTACAGAAAATCCTACGACTCTTAAGCTGATCTCACTGGGTGAAAAACTTTATGAGTTTTTTTGTTTAAGAAGTAACAAGTAACAGTCAATGTAAAAATAAATACTGGATGTGTTACTTGCAAGCTGTAATAGCTCAGTTGGGAGAGCGTTAGACTGTAAATCTGAAGGTTCCTGGTTCAAACCTGTGATTCGGCAGTTGAAATGAGGTACAGACAACCGTATGACTCTCAAGCTGATCTCACTGTGGGATGAACTGTATGAGTTTTTGTTTAAGAACTAACAATACATTGAAAAGTACATTCTGGATGTGTCACTTACAAGCAAACAAACAAAAAAGCAGTGTGAATTGTCTGGAGCCAGTGGCTCAGTGTGTTAGAACACTGTCCACATGTTTGGGAGATGGTGAGTTCAAACCCCAAATAAATCTTTATTTTCAAGACCAATTTCAGAAGAAGAAAACAAACAAAAAAGCAGTGTGCATTGTCTGGAGCCAGTGGCTCAGTGTGTTAGAACGCTGCCACATGATCGGGAGATGGTGAGTCGGCATTATAAATGAGGTACAGACAACAGTATGACTCTCAAGCTGATCTCACTGCGGGATGAACTGCATGTGTTTATGTTTAAGAACTAACAATGCATTGAAAAATACATTCTGGATGTGTCACTTACAAGCCGAAATAGCTCAGTTGGAAGAGCATTAGACTGAAGATCTAAACGTCCCTAGTTCAATCCTGTGTTTCGGCAGTTGAAATGAGTTACTAAAAACTGTATATAGTTTCGGAAGACTTACTATAATATGTTGTTTTTCATGATTTTGAAGGATAAAAAAAGACATAGTATAGTTCATGGGTTTGGAAGACATACATGTGTACTTCATGATTTGGAGGATTAAAAAATATCAGCCAAACACTCAACTATTTACTGTGAAGTTTTCCTTTCCACACTGACATCAAGTGGCCTGGAAATTCCAGCTGAACTGTGTGCCGCTAAGTGGCCCAGCGGATAAGTCACAAGTTATCTGTAGAGTACCTTGTAGAATTGTGCTAGTTCAAACCCAACACACTCAGTAGGAAGGTGCTGGTTTTTGACGTGCCAATCATTCTGATTGACAGATTCCTTGGCCAATCAGATCGGTCTGCCTTCAGCCAATCCTAGGGCTCCTTACATTGTCTCGTCAAATCAAATGGTCGCAGACCCAGACCACTTCCTTGTTTATAACTGGATGAAATACTCTGACCTGTTTTAGATTTATAGTGATTCTTCAACTTAATTTTCTTAATTTTCACAGTTTTTGACGTTTTATTAATATAATTGATCATTCTAGATCACTGCTAGATCTGTAACAATCTTCTCTTATGGGGTTAGGGTTAGGGTTAGGGTTAGGGTTAGGTTCAGGTTCCGGTTCCACAGGTTAATAAAGTGTAAATGTGGGGGTCCTTGACAAGAAAAGGTTTGGGAACCACTGTTGTAGAGGGACTATAGAATAGATAGATGTTGATAGTATTAAGTTAGTTACTTTGACAGTGTACAAATGGAACCGGTTTTCAGCAGGTCAAATGAGGTACAGAAAACCATATGACTCCCAGGCTGATCTCACTGGGGGAAAACTGGATGAGTTTATTTGTTTAAGAACTAACAATCAATTGAAAAATATATTCTGGATGTGACACTTACAAGCCAAATTAGCGCATTTGGTAGAGCATTAGACTGAAGATCTAAAGGTCCCTGGTTCAATCCAGGCTTTCGGCAGTTGAAATGAGGTACAGAAAATCCTACGACTCTTAAGCTGATCTCACTGGGTGAAAAACTTTATGAGTTTTTTTGTTTAAGAAGTAACAAGTAACAGTCAATGTAAAAATAAATACTGGATGTGTTACTTGCAAGCTGTAATAGCTCAGTTGGGAGAGCGTTAGACTGTAAATCTGAAGGTTCCTGGTTCAAACCTGTGATTCGGCAGTTGAAATGAGGTACAGACAACCGTATGACTCTCAAGCTGATCTCACTGTGGGATGAACTGTATGAGTTTTTGTTTAAGAACTAACAATACATTGAAAAGTACATTCTGGATGTGTCACTTACAAGCAAACAAACAAAAAAGCAGTGTGAATTGTCTGGAGCCAGTGGCTCAGTGTGTTAGAACACTGTCCACATGTTTGGGAGATGGTGAGTTCAAACCCCAAATAAATCTTTATTTTCAAGACCAATTTCAGAAGAAGAAAACAAACAAAAAAGCAGTGTGCATTGTCTGGAGCCAGTGGCTCAGTGTGTTAGAACGCTGCCACATGATCGGGAGATGGTGAGTCGGCATTAGAAATGAGGTACAGACAACAGTATGACTCTCAAGCTAATCTCACTGCGGGATGAACGGCATGTGTTTATGTTTAAGAACTAACAATGCATTGAAAAATACATTCTGGATGTGTCACTTACAAGCCGAAATAGCTCAGTTGGAAGAGCATTAGACTGAAGATCTAAACGTCCCTAGTTCAATCCTGTGTTTCGGCAGTTGAAATGAGTTACTAAAAACTGTATATAGTTTCGGAAGACTTACTATAATATGTTGTTTTTCATGATTTTGAAGGATAAAAAAAGACATAGTATAGTTCATGGGTTTGGAAGACATACATGTGTACTTCATGATTTGGAGGATTAAAAAATATCAGCCAAACACTCAACTATTTACTGTGAAGTTTTCCTTTCCACACTGACATCAAGTGGCCTGGAAATTCCAGCTGAACTGTGTGCCGCTAAGTGGCCCAGCGGATAAGTCACAAGTTATCTGTAGAGTACCTTGTAGAATTGTGCTAGTTCAAACCCAACACACTCAGTAGGAAGGTGCTGGTTTTTGACGTGCCAATCATTCTGATTGACAGATTCCTTGGCCAATCAGATCGGTCTGCCTTCAGCCAATCCTAGGGCTCCTTACATTGTCTCGTCAAATCAAATGGTCGCAGACCCAGACCACTTCCTTGTTTATAACTGGATGAAATACTCTGACCTGTTTTAGATTTATAGTGATTCTTCAACTTAATTTTCTTAATTTTCACAGTTTTTGACGTTTTATTAATATAATTGATCATTCTAGATCACTGCTAGATCTGTAACAATCTTCTCTTATGGGGTTAGGGTTAGGGTTAGGGTTAGGGTTAGGTTCAGGTTCCGGTTCCACAGGTTAATAAAGTGTAAATGTGGGGGTCCTTGACAAGAAAAGGTTTGGGAACCACTGTTGTAGAGGGACTATAGAATAGATAGATGTTGATAGTATTAAGTTAGTTACTTTGACAGTGTACAAATGGAACCGGTTTTCAGCAGGTCAAATGAGGTACAGAAAACCATATGACTCCCAGGCTGATCTCACTGGGGGAAAACTGGATGAGTTTATTTGTTTAAGAACTAACAATCAATTGAAAAATATATTCTGGATGTGACACTTACAAGCCAAATTAGCGCATTTGGTAGAGCATTAGACTGAAGATCTAAAGGTCCCTGGTTCAATCCAGGCTTTCGGCAGTTGAAATGAGGTACAGAAAATCCTACGACTCTTAAGCTGATCTCACTGGGTGAAAAACTTTATGAGTTTTTTTGTTTAAGAAGTAACAAGTAACAGTCAATGTAAAAATAAATACTGGATGTGTTACTTGCAAGCTGTAATAGCTCAGTTGGGAGAGCGTTAGACTGTAAATCTGAAGGTTCCTGGTTCAAACCTGTGATTCGGCAGTTGAAATGAGGTACAGACAACCGTATGACTCTCAAGCTGATCTCACTGTGGGATGAACTGTATGAGTTTTTGTTTAAGAACTAACAATACATTGAAAAGTACATTCTGGATGTGTCACTTACAAGCAAACAAACAAAAAAGCAGTGTGAATTGTCTGGAGCCAGTGGCTCAGTGTGTTAGAACACTGTCCACATGTTTGGGAGATGGTGAGTTCAAACCCCAAATAAATCTTTATTTTCAAGACCAATTTCAGAAGAAGAAAACAAACAAAAAAGCAGTGTGCATTGTCTGGAGCCAGTGGCTCAGTGTGTTAGAACGCTGCCACATGATCGGGAGATGGTGAGTCGGCATTAGAAATGAGGTACAGACAACAGTATGACTCTCAAGCTGATCTCACTGCGGGATGAACTGCATGTGTTTATGTTTAAGAACTAACAATGCATTGAAAAATACATTCTGGATGTGTCACTTACAAGCCGAAATAGCTCAGTTGGAAGAGCATTAGACTGAAGATCTAAACGTCCCTAGTTCAATCCTGTGTTTCGGCAGTTGAAATGAGTTACTAAAAACTGTATATAGTTTCGGAAGACTTACTATAATATGTTGTTTTTCATGATTTTGAAGGATAAAAAAAGACATAGTATAGTTCATGGGTTTGGAAGACATACATGTGTACTTCATGATTTGGAGGATTAAAAAATATCAGCCAAACACTCAACTATTTACTGTGAAGTTTTCCTTTCCACACTAACATCAAGTGGCCTGGAAATTCCAGCTGAACTGTGTGCCGCTAAGTGGCCCAGCGGATAAGTCACAAGTTATCTGTAGAGTACCTTGTAGAATTGTGCTAGTTCAAACCCAACACACTCAGTAGGAAGGTGCTGGTTTTTGACGTGCCAATCATTCTGATTGACAGATTCCTTGGCCAATCAGATCGGTCTGCCTTCAGCCAATCCTAGGGCTCCTTACATTGTCTCGTCAAATCAAATGGTCGCAGACCCAGACCACTTCCTTGTTTATAACTGGATGAAATACTCTGACCTGTTTTAGATTTATAGTGATTCTTCAACTTAATTTTCTTAATTTTCACAGTTTTTGACGTTTTATTAATATAATTGATCATTCTAGATCACTGCTAGATCTGTAACAATCTTCTCTTATGGGGTTAGGGTTAGGGTTAGGGTTAGGGTTAGGGTTAGGGTTAGGGTTAGGGTTAGGGTTAGGGTTAGGTTCAGGTTCCGGTTCCACAGGTTAATAAAGTGTAAATGTGGGGGTCCTTGACAAGAAAAGGTTTGGGAACCACTGTTGTAGAGGGACTATAGAATAGATAGATGTTGATAGTATTAAGTTAGTTACTTTGACAGTGTACAAATGGAACCGGTTTTCAGCAGGTCAAATGAGGTACAGAAAACCATATGACTCCCAGGCTGATCTCACTGGGGGAAAACTGTATGAGTTTATTTGTTTAAGAACTAACAATCAATTGAAAAATATATTCTGGATGTGACACTTACAAGCCAAATTAGCGCATTTGGTAGAGCATTAGACTGAAGATCTAAAGGTCCCTGGTTCAATCCAGGCTTTCGGCAGTTGAAATGAGGTACAGAAAATCCTACGACTCTTAAGCTGATCTCACTGGGTGAAAAACTTTGAGTTTTTTTGTTTAAGAAGTAACAAGTAACAGTCAATGTAAAAATAAATACTGGATGTGTTACTTGCAAGCTGTAATAGCTCAGTTGGGAGAGCGTTAGACTGTAAATCTGAAGGTTCCTGGTTCAAACCTGTGATTCGGCAGTTGAAATGAGGTACAGACAACCGTATGACTCTCAAGCTGATCTCACTGTGGGATGAACTGTATGAGTTTTTGTTTAAGAACTAACAATACATTGAAAAGTACATTCTGGATGTGTCACTTACAAGCAAACAAACAAAAAAGCAGTGTGAATTGTCTGGAGCCAGTGGCTCAGTGTGTTAGAACACTGTCCACATGTTTGGGAGATGGTGAGTTCAAACCCCAAATAAATCTTTATTTTCAAGACCAATTTCAGAAGAAGAAAACAAACAAAAAAGCAGTGTGCATTGTCTGGAGCCAGTGGCTCAGTGTGTTAGAACGCTGCCACATGATCGGGAGATGGTGAGTCGGCATTAGAAATGAGGTACAGACAACAGTATGACTCTCAAGCTGATCTCACTGCGGGATGAACTGCATGTGTTTATGTTTAAGAACTAACAATGCATTGAAAAATACATTCTGGATGTGTCACTTACAAGCCGAAATAGCTCAGTTGGAAGAGCATTAGACTGAAGATCTAAACGTCCCTAGTTCAATCCTGTGTTTCGGCAGTTGAAATGAGTTACTAAAAACTGTATATAGTTTCGGAAGACTTACTATAATATGTTGTTTTTCATGATTTTGAAGGATAAAAAAAGACATAGTATAGTTCATGGGTTTGGAAGACATACATGTGTACTTCATGATTTGGAGGATTAAAAAATATCAGCCAAACACTCAACTATTTACTGTGAAGTTTTCCTTTCCACACTGACATCAAGTGGCCTGGAAATTCCAGCTGAACTGTGTGCCGCTAAGTGGCCCAGCGGATAAGTCACAAGTTATCTGTAGAGTACCTTGTAGAATTGTGCTAGTTCAAACCCAACACACTCAGTAGGAAGGTGCTGGTTTTTGACGTGCCAATCATTCTGATTGACAGATTCCTTGGCCAATCAGATCGGTCTGCCTTCAGCCAATCCTAGGGCTCCTTACATTGTCTCGTCAAATCAAATGGTCGCAGACCCAGACCACTTCCTTGTTTATAACTGGATGAAATACTCTGACCTGTTTTAGATTTATAGTGATTCTTCAACTTAATTTTCTTCATTTTCACAGTTTTTGACGTTTTATTAATATAATTGATCATTCTAGATCACTGCTAGATCTGTAACAATCTTCTCTTATGGGGTTAGGGTTAGGGTTAGGGTTAGGGTTAGGTTCAGGTTCCGGTTCCACAGGTTAATAAAGTGTAAATGTGGGGGTCCTTGACAAGAAAAGGTTTGGGAACCACTGTTGTAGAGGGACTATAGAATAGATAGATGTTGATAGTATTAAGTTAGTTACTTTGACAGTGTACAAATGGAACCGGTTTTCAGCAGGTCAAATGAGGTACAGAAAACCATATGACTCCCAGGCTGATCTCACTGGGGGAAAACTGGATGAGTTTATTTGTTTAAGAACTAACAATCAATTGAAAAATATATTCTGGATGTGACACTTACAAGCCAAATTAGCGCATTTGGTAGAGCATTAGACTGAAGATCTAAAGGTCCCTGGTTCAATCCAGGCTTTCGGCAGTTGAAATGAGGTACAGAAAATCCTACGACTCTTAAGCTGATCTCACTGGGTGAAAAACTTTATGAGTTTTTTTGTTTAAGAAGTAACAAGTAACAGTCAATGTAAAAATAAATACTGGATGTGTTACTTGCAAGCTGTAATAGCTCAGTTGGGAGAGCGTTAGACTGTAAATCTGAAGGTTCCTGGTTCAAACCTGTGATTCGGCAGTTGAAATGAGGTACAGACAACCGTATGACTCTCAAGCTGATCTCACTGTGGGATGAACTGTATGAGTTTTTGTTTAAGAACTAACAATACATTGAAAAGTACATTCTGGATGTGTCACTTACAAGCAAACAAACAAAAAAGCAGTGTGAATTGTCTGGAGCCAGTGGCTCAGTGTGTTAGAACACTGTCCACATGTTTGGGAGATGGTGAGTTCAAACCCCAAATAAATCTTTATTTTCAAGACCAATTTCAGAAGAAGAAAACAAACAAAAAAGCAGTGTGCATTGTCTGGAGCCAGTGGCTCAGTGTGTTAGAACGCTGCCACATGATCGGGAGATGGTGAGTCGGCATTAGAAATGAGGTACAGACAACAGTATGACTCTCAAGCTGATCTCACTGCGGGATGAACTGCATGTGTTTATGTTTAAGAACTAACAATGCATTGAAAAATACATTCTGGATGTGTCACTTACAAGCCGAAATAGCTCAGTTGGAAGAGCATTAGACTGAAGATCTAAACGTCCCTAGTTCAATCCTGTGTTTCGGCAGTTGAAATGAGTTACTAAAAACTGTATATAGTTTCGGAAGACTTACTATAATATGTTGTTTTTCATGATTTTGAAGGATAAAAAAAGACATAGTATAGTTCATGGGTTTGGAAGACATACATGTGTACTTCATGATTTGGAGGATTAAAAAATATCAGCCAAACACTCAACTATTTACTGTGAAGTTTTCCTTTCCACACTGACATCAAGTGGCCTGGAAATTCCAGCTGAACTGTGTGCCGCTAAGTGGCCCAGCGGATAAGTCACAAGTTATCTGTAGAGTACCTTGTAGAATTGTGCTAGTTCAAACCCAACACACTCAGTAGGAAGGTGCTGGTTTTTGACGTGCCAATCATTCTGATTGACAGATTCCTTGGCCAATCAGATCGGTCTGCCTTCAGCCAATCCTAGGGCTCCTTACATTGTCTCGTCAAATCAAATGGTCGCAGACCCAGACCACTTCCTTGTTTATAACTGGATGAAATACTCTGACCTGTTTTAGATTTATAGTGATTCTTCAACTTAATTTTCTTAATTTTCACAGTTTTTGACGTTTTATTAATATAATTGATCATTCTAGATCACTGCTAGATCTGTAACAATCTTCTCTTATGGGGTTAGGGTTAGGGTTAGGGTTAGGGTTAGGGTTAGGGTTAGGGTTAGGGTTAGGGTTAGGGTTAGGGTTAGGGTTAGGTTCAGGTTCCGGTTCCACAGGTTAATAAAGTGTAAATGTGGGGGTCCTTGACAAGAAAAGGTTTGGGAACCACTGTTGTAGAGGGACTATAGAATAGATAGATGTTGATAGTATTAAGTTAGTTACTTTGACAGTGTACAAATGGAACCGGTTTTCAGCAGGTCAAATGAGGTACAGAAAACCATATGACTCCCAGGCTGATCTCACTGGGGGAAAACTGTATGAGTTTATTTGTTTAAGAACTAACAATCAATTGAAAAATATATTCTGGATGTGACACTTACAAGCCAAATTAGCGCATTTGGTAGAGCATTAGACTGAAGATCTAAAGGTCCCTGGTTCAATCCAGGCTTTCGGCAGTTGAAATGAGGTACAGAAAATCCTACGACTCTTAAGCTGATCTCACTGGGTGAAAAACTTTATGAGTTTTTTTGTTTAAGAAGTAACAAGTAACAGTCAATGTAAAAATAAATACTGGATGTGTTACTTGCAAGCTGTAATAGCTCAGTTGGGAGAGCGTTAGACTGTAAATCTGAAGGTTCCTGGTTCAAACCTGTGATTCGGCAGTTGAAATGAGGTACAGACAACCGTATGACTCTCAAGCTGATCTCACTGTGGGATGAACTGTATGAGTTTTTGTTTAAGAACTAACAATACATTGAAAAGTACATTCTGGATGTGTCACTTACAAGCAAACAAACAAAAAAGCAGTGTGAATTGTCTGGAGCCAGTGGCTCAGTGTGTTAGAACACTGTCCACATGTTTGGGAGATGGTGAGTTCAAACCCCAAATAAATCTTTATTTTCAAGACCAATTTCAGAAGAAGAAAACAAACAAAAAAGCAGTGTGCATTGTCTGGAGCCAGTGGCTCAGTGTGTTAGAACGCTGCCACATGATCGGGAGATGGTGAGTCGGCATTAGAAATGAGGTACAGACAACAGTATGACTCTCAAGCTGATCTCACTGCGGGATGAACTGCATGTGTTTATGTTTAAGAACTAACAATGCATTGAAAAATACATTCTGGATGTGTCACTTACAAGCCGAAATAGCTCAGTTGGAAGAGCATTAGACTGAAGATCTAAACGTCCCTAGTTCAATCCTGTGTTTCGGCAGTTGAAATGAGTTACTAAAAACTGTATATAGTTTCGGAAGACTTACTATAATATGTTGTTTTTCATGATTTTGAAGGATAAAAAAAGACATAGTATAGTTCATGGGTTTGGAAGACATACATGTGTACTTCATGATTTGGAGGATTAAAAAATATCAGCCAAACACTCAACTATTTACTGTGAAGTTTTCCTTTCCACACTGACATCAAGTGGCCTGGAAATTCCAGCTGAACTGTGTGCCGCTAAGTGGCCCAGCGGATAAGTCACAAGTTATCTGTAGAGTACCTTGTAGAATTGTGCTAGTTCAAACCCAACACACTCAGTAGGAAGGTGCTGGTTTTTGACGTGCCAATCATTCTGATTGACAGATTCCTTGGCCAATCAGATCGGTCTGCCTTCAGCCAATCCTAGGGCTCCTTACATTGTCTCGTCAAATCAAATGGTCGCAGACCCAGACCACTTCCTTGTTTATAACTGGATGAAATACTCTGACCTGTTTTAGATTTATAGTGATTCTTCAACTTAATTTTCTTCATTTTCACAGTTTTTGACGTTTTATTAATATAATTGATCATTCTAGATCACTGCTAGATCTGTAACAATCTTCTCTTATGGGGTTAGGGTTAGGGTTAGGGTTAGGGTTAGGGTTAGGTTCAGGTTCAGGTTCAGGTTCAGGTTCAGGTTCAGGTTCAGGTTCCGGTTCCGGTTCCACAGGTTAATAAAGTGTAAATGTGGGGGTCCTTGACAAGAAAAGGTTTGGGAACCACTGTTGTAGAGGGACTATAGAATAGATAGATGTTGATAGTATTAAGTTAGTTACTTTGACAGTGTACAAATGGAACCGGTTTTCAGCAGGTCAAATGAGGTACAGAAAACCATATGACTCCCAGGCTGATCTCACTGGGGGAAAACTGTATGAGTTTATTTGTTTAAGAACTAACAATCAATTGAAAAATATATTCTGGATGTGACACTTACAAGCCAAATTAGCGCATTTGGTAGAGCATTAGACTGAAGATCTAAAGGTCCCTGGTTCAATCCAGGCTTTCGGCAGTTGAAATGAGGTACAGAAAATCCTACGACTCTTAGGCTGATCTCACTGGGTGAAAAACTTTATGAGTTTTTTTGTTTAAGAAGTAACAAGTAACAGTCAATGTAAAAATAAATACTGGATGTGTTACTTGCTAGCTGTAATAGCTCAGCTGGGAGAGCGTTAGACTGTAGATCTGAAGGTTCCTGGTTCAAACCTGTGATTCGGCAGTTGAAATGAGGTACAGACAACCGTATGACTCTCAAGCTGATCTCACTGTGGGATGAACTGTATGAGTTTTTGTTTAAGAACTAACAATACATTGAAAAATACATTCTGGATTTGTCACTTACAAGCAAACAAACAAAAAAGCACTTTGCTTTCCACACTTACATCAAATAGCACAAAAAAGCTGTGTAGTAGTATCCAGCAGTTAGCTCAGTGTGATGAGAGGCTGTCCTTGGGAGCCACAGGTCCAGGGTTCAAATCCCACATTAGTCATAACTGTGACACTTTGCTTTGCACACTGATTTCCAGAAGGACAACTTTAAAGCAGCCCAGAAATTCAACATGTTTGTGTGCCTCAGTGGCCCAACGGATAAGTCAGATGATATCAGTAGTGTGCCGGTTCAAACCCGACATACGACATGCGGTGTTCAAATCACCAACACCTAGAGTAGGCGTGTCCCAGTGGTCTTTCTTTACTGTGACACTTTGCTTTCCACACTTACATCAAATAGCACAAAAAAGCTGTGTAGTAGTATCCAGCAGTTAGCTCAGTGTGATGAGAGGCTGTCCTTGGGAGCCACAGGTCCAGGGTTCAAATCCCACATTAGTCATAACTGTGACACTTTGTTTTGCACACTGATTTCCAGAAGGACAACTTTAAAGCAGCCCAGAAATTCACCATGTTTGTGTGCCTCAGTGGCCCAACGGATAAGTCAGATTATATCCGTAGTATACCTAGTAGAAGTGTGCCGGTTCAAACCCGACATACGACATGCGGTGTTCAAATCACCAACACCTAGAGTAGGCGTGTCCCAGCGGTCTTTCTTTACTGTGACACTTTGCTTTCCACACTTACATCAAATAGCACAAAAAAGCTGTGTAGTAGTATCCAGCAGTTAGCTCAGTGTGATGAGAGGCTGTCCTTGGGAGCCACAGGTCCAGTGTTCAAATCCCACATTAGTCATAACTGTGACACTTTGCTTTGCACACTGATTTCCAGAAGGACAACTTTAAAGCAGCCCAGAAATTCACCATGTTTGTGTGCCTCGGTGGCCCAACGGATAAGTCAGATGATATCCGTAGTATACCTAGTAGAAGTGTGCCGGTTCAAACCCGACATGCGGTGTTCAAATCACCAACACCTAGAGTAGGCGTGTCCCAGCGGTCTTTCTTTACTGTGACACTTTGCTTTCCACACTTACATCAAATAGCACAAAAAAGCTGTGTAGTAGTATCCAGCAGTTAGCTCAGTGTGATGAGAGGCTGTCCTTGGGAGCCACAGGTCCAGTGTTCAAATCCCACATTAGTCATAACTGTGACACTTTGCTTTGCACACTGATTTCCAGAAGGACAACTTTAAAGCAGCCCAGAAATTCAACATGATTGTGTGCCTCAATGGCCCAGCGGATAAGTCAAATGATATCCGTAGTATACCTAGTAGAAGTGTGCCGGTTCAAACCCGACATACTCCTAGTAGGCGGTGATGGTTCAAATCACTGACACTTAGAGTAGGAGTGGCCCAGTGGATAAATCAGATGATATCCATAGTCCGCACCTAGTACAAGGTGCGGGGTTCAGGTAGGAGGAGAGTAGCGTGGGCAGGTAGGAGGAGATTAGTGGGGTCAGGTAGGAGGAGAGTAAGGTGGTCAGGTAGGTGGGGGGTCAGGTAGGAGGAGAGCAGGGTGGTCAAGTAGGAGGAGAGTCGGGTTCAGGTAGGAGCAGAGCAGGGTGGTCAGGTAGGAGGACAGTAGCCTGAGGCGGAGTTCAGTCAGTAGGAAAGGGGAGGGGCCAGGCAGGGCGAGAGTAGGAAGGGGAGGGGCCAGGCAGGGGGAGAGTAGGGAGGGGCCAGGCAGGAGTAGAGTAGGAAGGGGAGGGGCCAGGCAGGAGGAGAGTAGGAAGGGGAGGGGCCAGGCAGGAGGAGAGTAGGAAGGGGAGGAGCCAGGCAGGAGAAGAGCAGGAAGGCGAGGGGCCAGGCAGGAGCAGAGTAGGAAGGGGAGGGGGCAGGCAGGGGGAGAGTAGGAAGGGGAGGGGCCTGGCAGGAGGAGAGTAGGAAGCGGAGGGGCCAGGCAGGCGGAGAGTAGGAAGGGGAGGGGCCTGGCAGGAGAGTAGGAAGGGGAGGGGCCAGGCAGGGGGAGAGTAGGGTGGGGCCAGGCAGGAGGAGAGTAGGAAGGGGAGGGGCCAGGCAGGGGGAGAGTAGGAAGGGGAGGGGCCAGGCAGGGGGAGAGTAGGAAGGGGAGGGGCCAGGCAGGGGGAGAGTAGGAAGGGGAGGGGCCAGGCAGGGGGAGAGTAGGAAGGGGAGGGGCCAGGCAGGGGCAGAGTAGGAAGGGGAGGGGCCAGGCAGGGGGAGTGTAGGGAGGGGATGCAGAGAAGGCAGAGGGGGTCTTCCTGATTTTTTTTATAATTTTCTAAATTAAAAATTAAAAATTAAAAAAAAGAAAAAAAAGAAAAAAATCAGGAAGACCCCCTCTGCCTTCCTACTCTCCCCCTGCCTGGCCCCTCCCCTTCCTACTCTCCCCCTCCTACTCTCCCCCTCCTACTCTCCCCCTGCCTGGCCCCTCCCCTCCCTACTCTCCCCCTGCCTGGCCCCTCCCCTCCCTACTCTCCCCCTGCCTGGCCCCTCCCCTTCCTACTCTCCCCCTGCCTGGCCCCTCCCCTTCCTACTCTCCTCCTGCCAGGCCCCTCCCCTTCCTACTCTCCTCCTGCCTGGCCCATCCCCTTCCTACTCTCCGCCTGCCTGGCCCCTCCCCTTCCTACTCTCCTCCTGCCAGGCCCCTCCCCTTCCTACTCTCCTGCCAGGCCCCTCCCCTTCCTACTCTCCCCCTGCCTGGCCCCTCCCCTTCCTACTCTCCCCCTGCCTGGCCCCTCCCCTTCCTACTCTGCTCCTGCCTGGCCCCTCGCCTTCCTGCTCTCCTCCTGCCTGGCTCCTCCCCTTCCTACTCTCCTCCTGCCTGGCCCCTCCCCTTCCTACTCTCCTCCTACCTGACCACCCTGCTCTCCTCCTACCTGAACCCGACTCTCCTCCTACCTGACCACACTGCTCTCCTCCTACCTGACCCCCCACCTACCTGACCACCTTACTCTCCTCCTACCTGACGCCACTAATCTCCTCCTACCTGCCCACGCTACTCTCCTCCTACCTGAACCCCGCACCTTGTACTAGGTGCGGACTATGGATATCATCTGATTTATCCACTGGGCCACTCCTACTCTAAGTGTCAGTGATTTGAACCATCACCGCCTACTAGGAGTATGTCGGGTTTGAACCGGCACACTTCTACTAGGTATACTACGGATATCATTTGACTTATCCGCTGGGCCATTGAGGCACACAATCATGTTGAATTTCTGGGCTGCTTTAAAGTTGTCCTTCTGGAAATCAGTGTGCAAAGCAAAGTGTCACAGTTATGACTAATGTGGGATTTGAACCCTGGACCTGTGGCTCCCAAGGACAGCCTCTCATCACACTGAGCTAACTGCTGGATACTACTACACAGCTTTTTTGTGCTATTTGATGTAAGTGTGGAAAGCAAAGTGTCACAGTAAAGAAAGACCACTGGGACACGCCTACTCTAGGTGTTGGTGATTTGAACACCGCATGTCGGGTTTGAACCGGCACACTTCTACTAGGTATACTACGGATATCATCTGACTTATCCGTTGGGCCACCGAGGTACACATACATGGTGAATTTCTGGGCTGCTTTAAAGTTGTCCTTCTGGAAATCAGTGTGCAAAGCAAAGTGTCACAGTTATGACTAATGTGGGATTTGAACACTGGACCTGTGGCTCCCAAGGACAGCCTCTCATCACACTGAGCTAACTGCTGGATACTACTACACAGCTTTTTTGTGCTATTTGATGTAAGTGTGGAAAGCAAAGTGTCACAGTAAAGAAAGAACGCTGGGACACGCATACTCTAGGTGTTGGTGATTTGAACACCGCATGTCGGGTTTGAACCGGCACACTTCTACTAGGTATACTACGGATATCATCTGACTTATCCGTTGGGCCACCGAGGTACACATACATGGTGAATTTCTGGGCTGCTTTAAAGTTGTCCTTCTGGAAATCAGTGTGCAAAGCAAAGTGTCACAGTTATGACTAATGTGGGATTTGAACACTGGACCTGTGGCTCCCAAGGACAGCCTCTCATCACACTGAGCTAACTGCTGGATACTACTACACAGCTTTTTTGTGCTATTTGATGTAAGTGTGGAAAGCAAAGTGTCACAGTAAAGAAAGAACGCTGGGACACGCATACTCTAGGTGTTGGTGATTTGAACACCGCATGTCGGGTTTGAACCGGCACACTTCTACTAGGTATACTACGGATATCATCTGACTTATCCGTTGGGCCACCGAGGCACACAAACATGCTGAATTTCTGGGCTGCTTTAAAGTTGTCCTTCTGGAAATCAGTGTGCAAAGCAAAGTGTCACAGTTATGACTAATGTGGGATTTGAACACTGGACCTGTGGCTCCCAAGGACAGCCTCTCATCACACTGAGCAAACTGCTGGATACTACTACACAGCTTTTTTGTGCTATTTGATGTAAGTGTGGAAAGCAAAGTGTCACAGTAAAGAAAGACCGCTGGGACACGCCTACTCTAGGTGTTGGTGATTTGAACACCGCATGTCGTATGTCGGGTTTGAACCGGCACACTTCTACTAGGTATACTACGGATATAATCTGACTTATCCGTTGGGCCACTGAGGCACACAAACATGGTGAATTTCTGGGCTGCTTTAAAGTTGTCCTTCTGGAAATCAGTGTGCAAAGCAAAGTGTCACAGTTATGACTAATGTGGGATTTGAACCCTGGACCTGTGGCTCCCAAGGACAGCCTCTCATCACACTGAGCTTACTGCTGGATACTACTACACAGCTTTTTTGTGCTATTTGATGTAAGTGTGGAAAGCAAAGTGTCACAGTAAAGAAAGACCGCTGGGACACGCCTACTCTAGGTGTTGGTGATTTGAACACTGCATGTCGTATGTCGGGTTTGAACCGGCACACTTCTACTAGGTATACTACGGATATCATCTGACTTATCCGTTGGGCCACTGAGGCACACAAACATGGTGAATTTCTGGGCTGCTTTAAAGTTGTCCTTCTGGAAATCAGTGTGCAAAGCAAAGTGTCACAGTTGTGACTAATGTGGGATTTGAACCCTGGACCTGTGGCTCCCAAGGACAGCCTCTCATCACACTGAGCTAACTGCTGGATACTACTACAAAGCTTTTTTGTGCTATTTGATGTAAGTGTGGAAAGCAAAGTGCTTTTTTGTTTGTTTGCTTGTAAGTGACAAATCCAGAATGTATTTTTCAATGTATTGTTAGTTCTTAAACAAAAACCCATACAGTTCATCCCACAGTGAGATCAGCTTGAGAGTCATACGGTTGTCTGTACCTCATTTCAACTGCCGAATCACAGGTTTGAACCAGGAACCTTCAGATCTACAGTCTAACGCTCTCCCAACTGAGCTATTACAGCTTGCAAGTAACACATCCAGTATTTATTTTTACATTGACTGTTACTTGTTACTTCTCAAACAAAAAAACTCATAAAGTTTTTCACCCAGTGAGATCAGCCTAAGAGTCGTAGGATTTTCTGTACCTCATTTCAACTGCCGAAAGCCTGGATTGAACCAGGGACCTTTAGATCTTCAGTCTAATGCTCTACCAAATGCGCTAATTTGGCTTGTAAGTGTCACATCCAGAATATATTTTTCAATTGATTGTTAGTTCTTAAACAAATAAACTCATACAGTTTTCCCCCAGTGAGATCAGCCTGGGAGTCATATGGTTTTCTGTACCTCATTTGACCTGCTGAAAACCGGTTCCATTTGTACACTGTCAAAGTAACTAACTTAATACTATCAACATCTATCTATTCTATAGTCCCTCTACAACAGTGGTTCCCAAACCTTTTCTTGTCAAGGACCCCCACATTTACACTTTATTAACCTGTGGAACCGGAACCTGAACCTAACCCTAACCCTAACCCTAACCCTAACCCTAACCCTAACCCTAACCCTAACCCTAACCCTAACCCTAACCTTAACCCTAACCCTAACCCCATAAGAGAAGATTGTTACAGATCTAGCAGTGATCTAGAATGATCAATTATATTAATAAAACGTCAAAAACTGTGAAAATGAAGAAAATTAAGTTGAAGAATCACTATAAATCTAAAACAGGTCAGAGTATTTCATCCAGTTATAAACAAGGAAGTGGTCTGGGTCTGCGACCATTTGATTTGACGAGACAATGTAAGGAGCCCTAGGATTGGCTGAAGGCAGACCGATCTGATTGGCCAAGGAATCTGTCAATCAGAATGATTGGCACGTCAAAAACCAGCACCTTCCTACTGAGTGTGTTGGGTTTGAACTAGCACAATTCTACAAGGTACTCTACAGATAACTTGTGACTTATCCGCTGGGCCACTTAGCGGCACACAGTTCAGCTGGAATTTCCAGGCCACTTGATGTCAGTGTGGAAAGGAAAACTTCACAGTAAATAGTTGAGTGTTTGGCTGATATTTTTTAATCCTCCAAATCATGAAGTACACATGTATGTCTTCCAAACCCATGAACTATAGCCTAGTATGTCTTTTTTTATCCTTCAAAATCATGAAAAACAACATATTATAGTAAGTCTTCCGAAACTATATACAGTTTTTAGTAACTCATTTCAACTGCCGAAACACAGGATTGAACTAGGGACGTTTAGATCTTCAGTCTAATGCTCTTCCAACTGAGCTATTTCGGCTTGTAAGTGACACATCCAGAATGTATTTTTCAATGCATTGTTAGTTCTTAAACATAAACAAATGCAGTTCATCCCGCAGTGAGATCAGCTTGAGAGTCATACGGTTGTCTGTACCTCATTTCAACTGCCGAATCACAGGTTTGAACCAGGAACCTTCAGATTTACAGTCTAACGCTCTCCCAACTGAGCTATTACAGCTTGCAAGTAACACATCCAGTATTTATTTTTACATTGACTGTTACTTGTTACTTCTTAAACAAAAAAACTCATAAAGTTTTTCACCCAGTGAGATCAGCTTAAGAGTCGTAGGATTTTCTGTACCTCATTTCAACTGCCGAAAGCCTGGATTGAACCAGGGACCTTTAGATCTTCAGTCTAATGCTCTACCAAATGCGCTAATTTGGCTTGTAAGTGTCACATCAAGAATATATTTTTCAATTGATTGTTAGTTCTTAAACAAATAAACTCATACAGTTTTCCCCCAGTGAGATCAGCCTGGGAGTCATATGGTTTTCTGTACCTCATTTGACCTGCTGAAAACCGGTTCCATTTGTACACTGTCAAAGTAACTAACTTAATACTATCAACATCTATCTATTCTATAGTCCCTCTACAACAGTGGTTCCCAAACCTTTTCTTGTCAAGGACCCCCACATTTACACTTTATTAACCTGTGGAACCGGAACCTGAACCTGAACCTGAACCTGAACCTAAACCTAAACCTAAACCTAAACCTAAACCTAAACCTAAACCTAAACCTAAACCTAACCCTAACCCTAACCCTAACCCTAACCCCATAAGAGAAGATTGTTACAGATCTAGCAGTGATCTAGAATGATCAATTATATTAATAAAACGTCAAAAACTGTGAAAATGAAGAAAATTAAGTTGAAGAATCACTATAAATCTAAAACAGGTCAGAGTATTTCATCCAGTTATAAACAAGGAAGTGGTCTGGGTCTGCGACCATTTGATTTGACGAGACAATGTAAGGAGCCCTAGGATTGGCTAAAGGCAGACCGATCTGATTGGCCAAGGAATCTGTCAATCAGAATGATTGGCACGTCAAAAACCAGCACCTTCCTACTGAGTGTGTTGGGTTTGAACTAGCACAATTCTACAAGGTACTCTACAGATAACTTGTGACTTATCCGCTGGGCCACTTAGCGGCACACAGTTCAGCTGGAATTTCCAGGCCACTTGATGTCAGTGTGGAAAGGAAAACTTCACAGTAAATAGTTGAGTGTTTGGCTGATATTTTTTAATCCTCCAAATCATGAAGTACACATGTATGTCTTCCAAACCCATGAACTATAGTATGTCTTTTTTTATCCTTCAAAATCATGAAAAACAACATATTATAGTAAGTCTTCCGAAACTATATACAGTTTTTAGTAACTCATTTCAACTGCCGAAACACAGGATGGAACTAGGGACGTTTAGATCTTCAGTCTAACGCTCTTCCAACTGAGCTATTTCGGCTTGTAAGTGACACATCCAGAATGTATTTTTCAATGCATTGTTAGTTCTTAAACATAAACAAATGCAGTTCATCCCGCAGTGAGATCAGCTTGAGAGTCATACGGTTGTCTGTACCTCATTTCAACTGCCGAATCACAGGTTTGAACCAGGAACCTTCAGATTTACAGTCTAACGCTCTCCCAACTGAGCTATTACAGCTTGCAAGTAACACATCCAGTATTTATTTTTACATTGACTGTTACTTGTTACTTATTAAACAAAAAAACTCATAAAGTTTTTCACCCAGTGAGATCAGCTTAAGAGTCGTAGGATTTTCTGTACCTCATTTCAACTGCCGAAAGCCTGGATTGAACCAGGGACCTTTAGATCTTCAGTCTAATGCTCTACCAAATGCGCTAATTTGGCTTGTAAGTGTCACATCCAGAATATATTTTTCAATTGATTGTTAGTTCTTAAACAAATAAACTCATACAGTTTTCCCCCAGTGAGATCAGCCTGGGAGTCATATGGTTTTCTGTACCTCATTTGACCTGCTGAAAACCGGTTCCATTTGTACACTGTCAAAGTAACTAACTTAATACTATCAACATCTATCTATTCTATAGTCCCTCTACAACAGTGGTTCCCAAACCTTTTCTTGTCAAGGACCCCCACATTTACACTTTATTAACCTGTGGAACCGGAACCGGAACCTGAACCTGAACCTGAACCTAACCCTAACCCTAACCCTAACCCTAACCCTAACCCTAACCCTAACCCTAACCCTAACCCCATAAGAGAAGATTGTTACAGATCTAGCAGTGATCTAGAATGATCAATTATATTAATAAAACGTCAAAATGTGAAAATGAAGAAAATGAAGTTGAAGAATCACTATAAATCTAAAACAGGTCAGAGTATTTCATCCAGTTATAAACAAGGAAGTGGTCCGGGTCTGCGACCATTTGATTGGACGAGACAATGTAAGGAGCCCTAGGATTGGCTGAAGGCAGACCGATCTGATTGGCCAAGGAATCTGTCAATCAGAATGATTGGCACGTCAAAAACCAGCACCTTCCTACTGAGTGTGTTGGGTTTGAACTAGCACAATTCTACAAGGTACTCTACAGATAACTTGTGATTTATCCGCTGGGCCACTTAGCGGCACACAGTTCAGCTGGAATTTCCAGGCCACTTGATGTCAGTGTGGAAAGGAAAACTTCACAGTAAATAGTTGAGTGTTTGGCTGATATTTTTTAATCCTCCAAATCATGAAGTACACATGTATGTCTTACAAACCCATGAACTATAGTATGTCTTTTTTTATCCTTCAAAATCATGAAAAACAACATATTATAGTAAGTCTTCCAAAACTATATAGAGTTTTTGGTAACTCATTTCAACTGCCGAAACACAGGATTGAACTAGGGACGTTTAGATCTTCAGTCTAATGCTCTTCCAACTGAGCTATTTCGGCTTGTAAGTGACACATCCAGAATGTATTTTTCAATGCATTGTTAGTTCTTAAACATAAACACATACAGTTCATCCCGCAGTGAGATCAGCTTGAGAGTCATACAGTTGTCTGTACCTCATTTCCACTGCCGACTCAACATCTCCCGATCATGTGGCAGCGTTCTAACACATTGAGCCACTGGCTCCAGACAATGCACACTGCTTTTTTGTTTGTTTTCTTCTTCTGAAATTGGTCTTGAAAATAAAGATTTATTTGGGGTTTGAACTCACCATCTCCCAAACATGTGGACAGTGTTCTAACACACTGAGCCACTGGCTCCAGACAATTCACACTGCTTTTTTGTTTGTTTGCTTGTAAGTGACACATCCAGAATGTATTTTTCAATGTATTGTTAGTTCTTAAACAAAAACCCATACAGTTCATCCCACAGTGAGATCAGCTTGAGAGTCATACGGTTGTCTGTACCTCATTTCAACTGCCGAATCACAGGTTTGAACCAGGAACCTTCAGATCTACAGTCTAACGCTCTCCCAACTGATTTATTACAGCTTGCAAGTAACACATCCAGTATTTATTTTTACATTGACTGTTACTTGTTACTTCTTAAACAAAAAAACTCATAACGTTTTTCACCCAGTGAGATCAGCCTAAGAGTCGTAGGATTTTCTGTACCTCATTTCAACTGCCGAAAGCCTGGATTGAACCAGGGACCTTTAGATCTTCAGTCTAATGCTCTACCAAATGTGCTAATTTGGCTTGTAAGTGTCACATCCAGAATATATTTTTCAATTGATTGTTAGTTCTTAAACAAATAAACTCATACAGTTTTCCCCCAGTGAGATCAGCCTGGGAGTCATATGGTTTTCTGTACCTCATTTGACCTGCTGAAAACCGGTTCCATTTGTACACTGTCAAAGTAACTAACTTAATACTATCAACATCTATCTATTCTATAGTCCCTCTACAACAGTGGTTCCCAAACCTTTTCTTGTCAAGGACCCCCACATTTACACTTTATTAACCTGTGGAACCTGAACCTGAACCTGAACCTGAACCTGAACCTGAACCTGAACCTGAACCTGAACCTGAACCTGAACCTGAACCTGAACCTGAACCTGAACCTGAACCTGAACCTGAACCTGAACCTGAACCTGAACCTGAACCTGAACCTGAACCTGAACCTGAACCTGAACCTGAACCTGAACCTGAACCTGACCCCATAAGAGAAGATTGTTACAGATCTAGCAGTGATCTAGAATGATCAATTATATTAATAAAACGTCAAAAACTGTGAAAATGAAGTTGAAGAATCACTATAAATCTAAAACAGGTCAGAGTATTTCATCCAGTTATAAACAAGGAAGTGGTCCGGGTCTGCGACCATTTGATTGGACGAGACAATGTAAGGAGCCCTAGGATTGGCTGAAGGCAGACCTATCTGATTGGCTAAGGAATCTGTCAATCAGAATGATTGGCACGTCAAAAACCAGCACCTTCCTACTGAGTGTGTTGGGTTTGAACTAGCACAATTCTACAAGGTACTCTACAGATAACTTGTGATTTATCCGCTGGGCCACTTAGCGGCACACAGTTCAGCTGGAATTTCCAGGCCACTTGATGTCAGTGTGGAAAGGAAAACTTCACAGTAAATAGTTGAGTGTTTGGCTGATATTTTTTAATCCTCCAAATCATGAAGTACACATGTATGTCTTCCAAACCCATGAACTATAGTATGTCTTTTTTTATCCTTCAAAATCATGAAAAACAACATATTATCGTAAGTCTTCCAAAACTATATACAGTTTTTGGTAACTCATTTCAACTGCCGAAACACAGGATTGAACTAGGGACGTTTAGATCTTCAGTCTAATGCTCTTCCAACTGAGCTATTTCGGCTTGTAAGTGACACATCCAGAATGTATTTTTCAATGCATTGTTAGTTCTTAAACATAAACTCATACAGTTCATCCCGCAGTGAGATCAGCTTGAGAGTCATACGGTTGTCTGTACCTCATTTCTACTGCCGACTCAACATCTCCCGATCATGTGGCAGCGTTCTAACACACTGAGCCACTGGCTCCAGACAATTCACACTGCTTTTTTGTTTGTTTTCTTCTTCTGAAATTGGTCTTGAAAATAAAGACTTATTTGGGGTTTGAACTCACCATCTCCCAAACATGTGGACAGTGTTCTAACACACTGAGCCACTGGCTCCAGACAATTCACACTGCTTTTTTGTTTGTTTGCTTGTAAGTGACACATCCAGAATGTATTTTTCAATGTATTGTTAGTTCTTAAACAAAAACTCATACAGTTCATCCCACAGTGAGATCAGCTTGAGAGTCATACGGTTGTCTGTACCTCATTTCAACTGCCGAATCACAGGTTTGAACCAGGAACCTTCAGATCTACAGTCTAACGCTCTCCCAACTGAGCTATTACAGCTTGCAAGTAACACATCCAGTATTTATTTTTACATTGACTGTTACTTGTTACTTCTTAAACAAAAAAACTCATAAAGTTTTTCACCCAATGAGATCAGCCTAAGAGTCGTAGGATTTTCTGTACCTCATTTCAACTGCCGAAAGCCTGGATTGAACCAAGGACCTTTAGATCTTCAGTCTAATGCTCTACCAAATGCGCTAATTTGGCTTGTAAGTGTCACATCCAGAATATATTTTTCAATTGATTGTTAGTTCTTAAACAAATAAACTCATACAGTTTTCCCCCAGTGAGATCAGCTTGGGAGTCATATGGTTTTCTGTACCTCATTTGACCTGCTGAAAACCGGTTCCATTTGTACACTGTCAAAGTAACTAACTTAACCCTAACCCCATAAGAGAAGATTGTTACAGATCTAGCAGTGATCTAGAATGATCAATTATATTAATAAAACGTCAAAAACTGTGAAAATGAAGAAAATGAAGTTGAAGAATAACTATAAATCTAAAACAGGTCAGAGTATTTCATCCAGTTATAAACAAGGAAGTGGTCCGGGTCTGCGACCATTTGATTGGAGGAGACAATGTAAGGAGCCCTAGGATTGGCTGAAGGCAGACCGATCTGATTGGCCAAGGAATCTGTCAATCAGAATGATTGGCACGTAAAAAACCAGCACCTTCCTACTGAGTGTGTTGGGTTTGAACTAGCACAATTCTACAAGGTACTCTACAGATAACTTGTGATTTATCCGCTGGGCCACTTAGCGGCACACAGTTCAGCTGGAATGTCCAGGCCACTTGATGTTAGTGTGGAAAGGAAAACTTCACAGTAAATAGTTGAGTGGGGTTTGAACCTTCAATCTCCAGACAATGACGATAGCACCCTAACTCAGTTACCTATTGCTATCTGCAACAACAGTCTTCCTTTGCCTGTGAGTTAGAGTTTGGAGTCGGATTGTGGCTGATATTTTTTGATCCTCCAAATCATGAAGTACACATGTATGTCTTCCAAACCCATGAACTATAGTATGTCTTTTTTTTATCCTTCAAAATCATGAAAAACAACATATTATAGTAAGTCTTCCAAAACTATATACAGTTTTCTGTAACTCATTTCAACTGCAGAAATCCAGGATTGAACTAGGGACGTTGGGGTCATACCTATGTTCCCTCAGCCCTATGTTCCCTCAGCCCCGAGGTGCGCTGCGGGTCGGGAGAGGGTTGCGGTTAGGTTTAGGTGTCTGCCCCGGGGGTGCGCTGCGGGTCGGGAGAGGGTTGCGGTTAGGTTTAGGTGTCTGCCCCGGGGGAGGTTAGGGTTAGGGTGAGGGAGGAGGTAGGTTGTCGTAGGCTGAGGGAACATAGAGCTGAGGGAACATAGGTACGGTCCCGGGACGTTTAGATCTTCAGTCTAATGCTCTTCCAACTGAGCTATTTCGGCAGGCACACAAACATGGTGAATTTCTGGGATGCTTTAAAGCTGTCCTTCTGGAAATCAGTGTGCAAAGAAAAGCGTCACAGTTATGACTAATGTGGGATTTGAACCTGGACCTGTGGCTCCCAAGGACAGCCTCTCATCACACTGAGCTAACTGCTGGATACTACTACACAACTTTTTTGTGCTATTTGATGTAAGTGTGGAAAGCAAAGTGTCACAGTAAAGAAAGACCGCTGGGCCTAGTCTAGGTGTTGGTGATTTGAACACCGCATGTCAGGTTTGAACCGGCACACTTCTACTAGGTATACTACGGATATCATCTGACTTATCCGATGGGCCACTGAGGCACACAAACATGGTGAATTTCTGGGCTGCTTTAAAGTTGTCCTTCTGGAAATCAGTGTGCAAAGCAAAGTGTCACAGTTATGACTAATGTGGGATTTGAACCCTGGACCTGTGGCTCCCAAGGACAGCCTCTCATCACACTGAGCTAACTGCTGGATACTACTACGAAGCTTTTTTGTGCTATTTGATGTAAGTGTGGAAAGCAAAGTGTCACAGTATAGAAAGACCGCTGGGACACGCCTAGTCTAGCTGTTGGTGATTTGACCACTGCATGTCGTATGTCGGGTTTGAACCGGCACACTTCTACTAGGTATACTACGGATATCATCTGACTTATCCGTTGGGCCACTGAGGTACACAAACATGGTGAATTTATTGGGCTGCTTTAAAGCTGTCCTTCTGGAAATCAGTGTGCAAAGAAAAGTGTCACAGTTATGACTAATGTGGGATTTGAACACTGGAACTGTGGCTCCCAATGACAGCCTCTCATCACACTGAGCTAACTGCTGGATACTACTACACAGCTTTTTTGTGCTATTTGATGTAAGTGTGGAAAGCAAAGTGCTTTTTTGTTTGTTTGCTTGTAAGTGACAAATCCAGAATGTATTTTTCAATGTATTGTTAGTTCTTAAACATAAACTCATACAGTTCATCCCACAGTGAGATCAGCTTGAGAGTCATACGGTTGTATGTACCTCATTTCAACTGCCGAATCTCAGGTTTGAACCAGGAACCTTCAGATCTATTGCCTAACGCTCTCCCAGCTGAGCTATTACGGCTTGCAAGTAACACATCCAGTATTTATTTTTACATTGACTGTTACTTGTTACTTCTTAAACAAAAAAACTCATAAAGTTTTTCACCCAGTGAGATCAGCCTAAGGGCTGTATTTTGCGTGTCTTAAGTACCAGGTCTTATTCCCTAACTTGAGTAAACTAAAGACCTGGAGGCGTGGTCAATGCTCTTTGGCCACTCAGAATAGCCAAATGGCATTGATCACGCCTCCAGGTCTTTAGTTTACTCAAGTTAGGGAATAAGACCTGGTACTTAAGACACGCAAAATACAGCCCTAAGAGTCATAGGATTTTCTGTACCTCATTTCAACTGCCGAAAGCCTGGATTGAACCAGGGACCTTTAGATCTTCAGTCTAATGCTCTACCAACTGCGCTAATTCGGCTTGTAAGTGTCACATACAGAATATATTTTTCAATTGATTGTTAGTTTTTAAACAAATAAACTCATACAGTTTTCCCCCAGTGAGATCAGCCTGGGAGTCATACGGTTTTCTGTACCTCATTTTACCTGCTGAAAACCGGTTCCATTTGTACACTGTCAAAGTAACTAACTTAATACTATCAACATCTATCTATTCTATAGTCCCTCTACAACAGTGGTTCCCAAACAGTTTCTTGTCAAGGACCCCCACATTTACACTTTATTAACCTGTGGAACCTGAACCTAACCCTAACCTTAACCCTAACCCTAACCCCATAAGAGAAGATTGTTACAGATCTAGCAGTGATCTAGAATGATCAATTATATTAATAAAACGTCAAAAACTGTGAAAATGAAGAAAATGAAGTTGAAGAATCACTATAAATCTAAAACAGGTCAGAGTATTTCATCCAGTTATAAACAAGGAAGTGGTCCGGGTCTGCGACCATTTGATTGGAGGAGACAATGTAAGGAGCCCTAGGATTGGCTGAAGGCAGACCGATCTGATTGGCCAAGGAATCTGTCAATCCAAATGATTGGCACGTCAAAAAACAGCACCTTCCTACTGAGTGTGTTGGGTTTGAACTAGCACAATTCTACAAGGTACTCTACAGATAACTTGTGATTTATCCGCTGGGCCACTTAGCGGCACACAGTTCAGCTGGAATTTCCAGGCCACTTGATGTCAGTGTGGAAAGGAAAACTTCACATTAAATAGTTGAGTGGGGTTTGAACCTTCAATCTCCAGACAATGACGACAGCACCCTAACTCAGTTACCTATTGCTATCTGCAACAACAGTCTTCCTTTGCCTGTGAGTTAGAGTTTGGAGTTGGATTTTGGCTGATATGTTTTAATCCTCCAAATCATGAAGTACACATGTATGTCTTCCAAACCCATGAACTATATTATGTCTTTTTTTTATCCTTCAAAATCATGAAAAACAACATATTATAGTAAGTCTTCCGAAACTATATACAGTTTTCTGTAACTCATTTCAACTGCCGAAACCGAGGATTGAACTAGGGACGTTTAGATCTTCAGTCTAATGAGCTTCCAACTGAGCTATTTCAGCTTGTAATAGGGGATTCACACTGAGACGGACTGAATCCGTTTCATTGGAACCGTTTTCGAATACGGTTCCCTGGTCCCCGATGGCCATGATTCACATTGCCCGAGATTCAACAGCGCACCCGGGTACACTTGCATAACACACTTTAATCCTCCTGATGACGGCTGGCGCGCCCGGACACTGACCATCAACTGTGCGACATTGTCTCAAATAAATCCAGACACACTGAATTGCATTGCCTCTTTGGCTTTTTGCCGTTATACTACTTGTCAGCCTGCCTGCTATTCACTGTGTCAGTCAGTTCTGTGCTCCAGTGTATTAGTTTGCTATGGATTCTACTTTAGCATTATTATTATTTTGTTTTACTTTGGAAACTGTGCCAAGCAAAGCCCAAGAGCCACGTGTAGTCCGCAGAATAAGATCAGCGCGGTGCTGCGCGTATAAGCAGATTCAACAGGAGAAGGGCGGCGTTGAGAAATGCGCTGGTGTTACGCATCGTGCAGAGGTTGTGGTTTTTTTTTGGTGACACTTGGCTCGTCGACTGCATGCATTCACATTGGAACAATCCGTATCTGAATACACTTCAACGGTCCAGAGACCCTCCCCCCATGCGGTCCCGGGGACGGTTGGGCGATCCGCTCCCGGGAACGGTACGCATCATTCACACTACCACAACATCTGCCAAGTGGTCCCGAGTGCGCACCCGGGACCATAGTGTGAATCCCCTATTAGTGACACATCCAGAATGTATTTTTCAATGCATTGTTAGTTCTTAAACATATACAGTTCATCCCGCAGTGAGATCAGCTTGAGTCATACTGTTGTCTGTACCTCATTTCTACTGCCGACTCACCATCTCCCGATCATGTGGCAGCTAGCGTTCTAACACACTGAGCCACTGGCTCCAGACAATTCACACTGCTTTTTTGTTTGTTTTCTTCTTCTGAAATTGGTCTTGAAAATAAAGACTTATTTGGGGTTTGAACTCACCATCTCCCAAACATGTGGACAGTGTTCTATCACACTGAGCCACTGGCTTCAGACAATTCACACTGCTTTTTTGTTTGTTTGCTTGTAAGTGAAACATCCAGAATGTATTTTTCAATGTATTGTTAGTTCTTAAACATAAACTCATACAGTTCATCCCACAGTGAGATCAGCTTGAGAGTCATACGGTTGTCTGTACCTCATTTCAACTGCCGAATCTCAGGTTTGAACAAGGAACCTTCAGATCTACAGTCTAACGCTCTCCCAACTGAGCTATTACTGCTTGCAAGTAACACATCCAGTATTTATTTTTACATTGACTGTTACTTGTTACTTCTTAAATAAAAAAACTCATAAAGTTTTTCACCCAGTGAGATCAGCCTAAGAGTCATAGGATTTTCTGTACCTCATTTCAACTGCCGAAAGCCTGGCTTGAACCAGGGACCTTTAGATCTTCAGTCTAATGCTCTACCAACTGCGCTAATTCGGCTTGCAAGTGTCACATCCAGAATATATTTTTCAATTGATTGTTAGTTCTTAAACAAATAAACTCATACTGTTTTCCCCCAGTGAGATCAGCCTGGGAGTCATACGGTTTTCTGTACCTCATTTGACCTGCTGAAAACCGATTCCATTTGTACACTGTCAAAGTCACTAACTTATCATCTAGTATAGACCCTCTACAACAGTGGTTCCCAAACCTTTTCTTGTCAAGGACCCCCAAATTTATTTATTAGCCCGTGGAACCTAACCCTAACCCTAACCCGGCTATAATCCATGGTCAAAAAGGATGAAAAACGAGGATTTGAAAAAAAGACAAAATCACTTCTAGACCATGGGCTATAGTCCATGGTGTCGGAGTGATTTTCATCCTCAAAAATGATGAAAAACGGCATGCTACAGTTCCCTAACCCTAACCCTTGATCGTAGGAGATAGTAATGTAGGACTCTACAGATCGAGTGCTATCCAGTCATAAAGTTTGAACACTTGAAGAAACTACTACAGAAAACTGGAAACACTGCCAATGTGGCGCACTGCATCCTATCCGTAGGAATGAACAATCGACAGCAGGTGACAACAGAAACAGGACGGAAGACAATGAGGGCGGACACAATTGTGGCCTGTTAATTTGCAGCTGGTACCCACTTAAGGCCCAATCAGATCCCAGTTCAAACCCATATAGGCAAACACAGGTGGCACACATGGTTCTGAAATAAAATGGCCCATTTGGTTAGAAACCCACATAAGCCCATATGGGCTAACACTGGTGGGCCCTTTGTGAATACTGGGTGCACGGCCCACTTGGAACCCAAGCCCATAGCCCATGTCAAAACCCAATTGGGCCCAGGTGGACATGTTAGCTGGGTGGGCTACTTGATGTTAGTGTGGAATGCAAAGTGTCACAGTAAAGACTGGGGTGGGATTGGCCCCTTTATTTTTGATGTGATGCATAGTGCAACACATGGGGAACAGACCGACTCGCATGTGGGACTGGGGATTCCCGAGTATTGTGTTGCTCTACTGCTCTCAATGCAGCCATATAAAGATAACCATTACATTTTCGTTTTGTGGAGAATTTGTGGAGAATTTCACCACAGATGATGAAAATCTCCAGTTCTCAACAAAACGAAAATCAGCTATTAATAGCTTTGCAACTGAAATGCACAGTGCAGGTGTGTGTGTGCATGTGTGTGTGTTTGTGTGTGCTTGTGTGTGCTTTTTGTTGTAGAATGGCTAAAAAGTCTTACCCGGGGACCCCCGGGGACCCCTAGGTACCCCCAGGGAGCTGGAGGTCCCCGGGTAAGACTTTTCCCTGGGGAGGTCCGCCTGCCTGCCGCCCGCGTAGCACCTATATAAGGAAAGCCAAATGTCCCATACTTCCCGGACATCCCGACACACATGTGGTGGCGTCAAGCCTCGAAAACGGAAATATTCCGTAAAAAATCCAAAAATATTCCCACGGATCCTGATATCGTTTACTGAGGAGAGCTTGTTAGTTATTGATCTTATATTAACCCATTCTGAACGGGAACCCATTTTGGTGTCAGCATCATGTTATGCTTTAGCTATTGAAAAATAGCAGATCTACAAGCTCATAGCGCGCCACTCGGTGGTGCGCTATGAGCTTGTAGATCTGCTATTTTTGAAGAGCGACTGACATTTTTTGAATCTGATCTCAGGTCAGAATGGGTTCATCAGACCAGTGTGTGTCCAGTGGAAACCTCGTATGAATCTGATCTCAGGTCAGAATGGGTTCATCAGACCAGTGTGTGTCCGGCGGAAACCTCGTATGAATCTGATCTCAGGTCAGAATGGGTTAAACAGGGCAAGGTTTAGCTGGACTGGTGGTGACTGATTAACTGTGGTGGGGGCCATTGGGATGTATAATAAGTTTGAGCACCTGTAAGGTGCAGGTGCATTAATCAAATGTATCTTTAAAATATCAGTTTTGGTGCTTCTGTTTGAAATACGGACCGGTATTGGCCGTGGGGGGACAGTAAGAGGAACAGATAAAACAGACGTTGAGACAGGTGTCTATGTTGTGGGACAGAAGCTGTATGAATAAATTAGACTGTATTTCACCCATTCTGACCTGAGATCAGATTCACACGAGGTTTCCACTGGACACACACTGGTCTGATTAACCCATTCTGACCTGAGATCAGATTCTAAAAATGTCAGTCGCTCTTGATTTTTCAAAAATAGCAGACCTACAAGCTCGTATCGCGCCACTCGGTGGCGCGATATGAGCTTGTAGATCTGCTATTTTTCAATAGCTAAAGCATAACATGATGCTAACACCAAAATGGGTGCCCGTTCAGAATGAGTTAAAGTAGGTAAAAGTAGGCAATATGATCGTCTGACCGCAAGGGGGCAGATGTGGGTAGTAGTCATACAGACGAGAGGTGGTGGGAGATGTTACTTGCTAGGATTCTTTTTCCTTCATGGTTGGGGTGCACTAAGTCCCTGTAAAGTGATGGGTTCTTCCAAAAGCTGTCAAAGTCAGTGAAATAGCCATGGCCGCAGGCTTGACAGAAATTTCGTAGCCAACTGTCTGCGCAGATAACACAGCTGAAGTTTTCTGGGCCTCGAAAGAGAGTGGGGATTAATCCTAGAAATATGACGGATTTATTCAGGTTATCAAGTGCGTCTGCCAGGGCCTCATAGTCAGTCCACATCTTAAAGGCTTGGCGCTGCTTGATATCATTTATGCCCACGTCGATCAAGACTGTGTGAGCGGAGGGGTGACGTTGGAGAATGTCTGGAATGTGGGGGATCAGATCAATAATCTTGGCACCGGAAAAAGAATAAGTAATACATTTCGGGATAGATACCCCTCGAATCACGGAATCACCTAATAGAATGTAATCAGGAGGAGGGGTAAAACAGTGGAGGTGTGTGTTATCGGGGGAGATCAATGCAGCTGATCTCGTGTGGAGTGACAGGGAGTGCGACGCAGCTGGATATGATGAGTGTGGTGGTGGTGGTGGTGGGGGAGGGGGCTCTTTACTAGGAGCAGCGCTGATCACTTTACCTCGCGCTGGGTGGATAATCGATAGGGAAGCGTTTGGTTTGGGGTTACTGGGTGAACGACGACAGGGTCGTTTGCCTGCACGACCCCCGTCATGCCTGGGCTTGGGAGTCGAGGTGAGAGAGCAGCTAGAGGAGCCAGAGGAGTCCGGGAAGTTTTGCTTCGCTGGTCGGGACATGGAGTCTGTGCACTGTGCGTTCCTTGGAGTTGGAGTAGCCGTGGTCGATAGCTCCTGGAGCGGAGCGAAGGCATTGGAACACGGGAACATGTCCGCTATGCTCCAAGCCTCCGACCCCCGATGGGTCATAGAGACGGAACCTCCGATTCTTTCCTTTGACCGCCGAGGACCAGGAGTCGGTGCGGATGGGTCCCGGTATACGCCTGCCGGTACTCGCAGCACCGCACCCCGGCATAGAGGCTGCCACGGCGGACACCCGGGATACAGCGCCGGCACCCGGGGTTTCTATGGATCTCAACCGGTCTTGGAGGAGCGATTTCCGCATGAGGTCTTTCACCAGGTTTGCAATGGAGCGGAGTCTCTTTTTTTTTTAACACTTTATTTTGATTTTTATTGATGAATAAATGAAAAAACATATGTGTACATTTTGTTGTATCCGACATGTAAATATCCCCCCCTCCCCCCCAATCAAGGTCAGAACAAGACAAATAAAACAAAGACAGACAGTACAAGACAGTAAAAGTAATTAGTAAACTAGTTTTGAAAGTACTAATGAACATAGTAAGAAGGAAAAAATAATAATAAAAAGAAATAAACAGCATTTTCCATCAGGGTATGGTATCTAGGTTACATACATTGTATCCATCTTTCAGTTTAGATAGTAAATTGCTCTATATCCAACTGTCTACTTACTGAGGGCCTCCAACCAGAGGTCGCCCAATGTCAGGTTTAGTGTGAGGTGGAGCTAATTTTTGATACCTCCTATTTCCTCCATCCTGGGAGGCATATTTGTGTGGAGTGTGGCGACAGTGCTGAGGGTCCAGTAACCAGTCACTCTAGTGGAAAAACCACGACTGGGACTATCGCCAACACAGCAACTTGAAGTGGTGAGTACACTCCAGTAAAACACAAAAAGAGAGAAAAAAAAGCCACGAAAAAGTTTCTGCTCATTCAACAGATTTAATGAACACTTTGAAACACTCAAACGTAAACTGTTCCCGTAAACACACACAAAAAACGAACAACGAAAAACGTGACAAACTCTGCCGGTTACGAACTGCTGCTGGTCGCTGCATGTGCCACACGTTCCTCAGGGAGCTGGTGGTCTGCACTAGCTGTTGATATTTCAGCACTTATTTGGTTAGAAAGGCTTCCTCCAAGGTTGTAGTCAAAGGTATATATACAGACGACCTCGAGAATGAAAACCTCTCTGTGGTTTCAAATCCACTATTCTGTCATGTCTGCTAGTACTTATGTAGCTCTGTATACAATTTTCAATGAATCCGAACATTTTATTTTAAAGTATTGCAAAATTGCTCCATAAAAATCATCATTGTACCCGGAAGTTATGCGGGAACGCCTACTGAGTGTGAACCCACTTTCTGGCCTTGACAATCTAAATCTGATTGCAAACAATACACTTACTTTTACTACTCACTTCATGCAGGCTAGCACTTTTACTTACAAAATAGTTTGTGCATTACATTCACCCATTCATACAGGAAACCATGGTTTCCGTGGAGGAAAACTTAATTGGCTCCAAGGGCAATGCCTGAACAATTTGGACCAAAATGAAAAAGAAAGAAAAAAAATGCTGTGGATGCTGTGCCGGGACTACTTTCATAAAAATAAAAATAAACAGTAGAACCAATTTGGAGGTTTTGTGGAGACAAAGAGCCGTCCACAGTCCATCCAGACTGCGGTGGTTTGAGAGTGGAGGAGGCCATGAGGTCCTGGAGGAACACGGTCTAGTGCAGGGGTGGGCAACTGGCGGCCCGGGGGCCACATGCGGCCCCCACCTTCACTTAATGTGGCCCTCAGGTTAATATCAGAATACTGATATAATATTGGTTCCAGCTGTTTACAATTCCACAACATGCAAACATGACCCGCTTTAATTACTTCAGTCTAAATTAGTAGCTCAATGCTTCAACACACGTATAATTAAAGGCATTTGAAATTACATAAAAATGAAAATTTTCAGGATTCCAATTCGAATATAGAAAAAATTGCCGATCTACAAGCTCAAAACGTGTCGCAGCGCGACGCGTTTTGAGCTTGTAGATCGGCTATTTTTGCTACGACAGTAATATATGGCCCTAGGGAGTGAGTGTGGAAATATAGTGGCCCTCTCCATCGTCAAAGTTGCCCACCCCTGGTCTAGTCGATCACAGAGTCCACTGGACTGTGAACATCTGTGACATCGGCAGGGCCAGGCCGGTCACTGTCAACGCCTGTGGTGTGACAGAAAGAGAGACAGTGAGAGAGAGAGTGTGGACATAACATTTCAGACTCCATAGAGCAGCGAAGTCCTGACGTCACTTGTCAGTAGAGGGCGCCAGTCCACAGGTTTGTGTACTTTTTATTTGCTTCTTCATATAAGAACTGTGTTTGAAAAATAAACCGATCATCCCGGCCTTTTCACTCATATGGATCGACTGAAGGTGGAAATGTACAAATATACCCAACGAGTAACAAAATAAGCGTTAGAAACGAGTCAAACAACCCAGAGACTACATTTACGGGTAGATGGGTGGCTGCAGCTGCCCGTCGCACAACATAAACTGACATGTTAATTACGTTCTTTTAAAAATATCATTAAATATGAAACATTAGTACATTAGTAGAGTCGAGTCTCCGCCAGTTGAGCTTACGTCAACGAGGAATTCTCAGGAACGCAATGTGTTGACAGCTGGGCGTGACGTATATTAGCAGTGACATTGCTTTCATGTGTAGTTTCAAGTTTCAAGGCTTCACACAGTCACCACCCTGACAGAAAGGCCGGGATGGATCGGTTTATTTTTCAAACACAGTTCTTATATGAAGCGACCTAAAATGGGGATTTCAATGCAACTAAAAAAATACATGAACCCGTGTACTGGCGCCTTCTACAGAAAGTGACGGCAGACTTCGGTGCTCTATGTACTCAAACTTTTAGAACAAGTAATTTTTTATTATTATTTTTTTTTAAGATATTTTTTTGCGGCTTACGCCTTTTATTGGTTTTTGGAGGGACAGACAGTAGGCTGACAGGAAACGGGAGAGAGATGGGGGGGGGGATGACATGCAGTAAAGGCCGTGTCGGGCTCGGGAGTCGAACCCGCGGCACACTGCGACTGGATTACCAGTCGGGTGCCCAGACGGTTACGCCACCGCCATTTTTGCCGTGCAAAACAAAACACCGCCACTTGGCGAAGTATTGAAAAAAAAAAAAAATGGCTGAAACGTTTGAGTAGTGCCGAGACAGCCAGACTTCACCTTGGTGTCGGAGTGGTACGTGAAATCCAGGACTTTCTCCCCGTTGGCCCAAACGTAGCGCGGCGCCGAGGGCAGGCCGAACACCCGCAGACCACCCAGAACCAGGCCGTCTAACGCCCCGCTCAGCCTGAGAGGGTCACTGACCACCTGGGACTGGAGAGAGAGAGAGAGAGAGAGAGAGAGAGAGAGAGAGAGAGAGAGGGTCACTGACCACCTGGGACTGGAGAGAGAGAGAGAGAGAGAGAGAGAGAGAGAGAGAGAGAGAGAGAGAGAGAGAGAGAGAGAGAGGGTCACTGACCACCCGGGACTGGAGAGAGAGAGAGAGAGAGAGAGAGAGAGAGAGAGAGAGAGAGAGAGAGAGAGAGAGAGAGAGAGAGAGAGAGAGAGAGAGAGAGAGAGAGGGTCACTCACCACCTGGGACTGGAGAGAGAGAGAGAGAGAGTCACTCACCACATGGGACTGGAGAGAGAGAGAGAGAGAGAGAGAGCGAGAGAGAGAGAGAGAGAGAGAGATTCTGAAGGCTTCAAATTGGGACAACCGGAAGTTTACGGAATCCATTGGAGTCCATGGGCTCGCACGAGTACATGAACCACGTGACCGTGCTGTTTTCTGCCCCCTCAATGTCGCAACTCTTCTATTGGATGGCTCTGTAGAGTTTCACGGATTTCACGGAGGGCCCCTCTGAATTCTAGAACGACCGGAGTCTTCTTCGACTCCTCGAAAGCACCCGTTTTTTCTAAAGACACGGTTTTGTTTCACCACTGACCTGTCCCGCGACGAAGAGGAGGTAGCAGTGGCGTCCCGTCTGGAAGGTGTCCAGACTGTCCCCGTCGTCCCAGAACAGGTCCCCCCGGGCCCAGCCTCCTGCAGACAGCGCCACCGTCAGGAAGAACGGGTTCCCGCGCGAGGCTGTGGTCGTCAGGGCTGGCTCCTATACACATTAGATGTCAACGTAACAAAAAAAAAGAAAAAAGAAAACTCAACTTCTGGTTACATGTTGACAGACATGTAACAGGCCCTTTACAGGTTCAAAACAGTTACTTTGCAGGATTCAAATAAAAAAATAGCAAAAAGTGGAGCTTGTGGATCTGCTACTTTTGTACCATGTGTTTTACTTACACATGGTACATAATGAACCCACCTGCTCTGGGACGATGTGTCTCTCACATGGTACATAATGAACCCACCTGCTCTGGGACGATGTGTCTCTCACATGGTACATAATTAACCCACCTGCTCTGGGACGATGTGTCTCTCACATGGTACATAATGAACCCACCTGCTCTGGGACGATGTGTCTCTCACATGGTACATAATGAACCCACCTGCTCTGGGACGATGTGTCTCTCACATGGTACATAATTAACCCACCTGCTCTGGGACGATGTGTCTCTCACATGGTACATAATGAACCCACCTGCTCTGGGACGATGTGTCCCTCTCTCACATGGACATTGATGGTGTCGAGAGGGGCGGACAGGAGGAGGTACTGCCCCCTGCTGTAGAACGGCTGACCCTGCAGGACAGTATGAGTATGGGAGGGGGGGGGGGGGGGGGATACGGAAAAATGTAATACCACGATTATTTTTTTCAAGCAGCATCACGATCCACAATGTTATCACGATTCCTTTTCATGGTTATTTTTCAAGTTACTTGAAAAGGGATAGTTCAGATTTTTTTTAAACTTAAGCTGTATGAAATACTTGCCATTAATATAGTGGTTGCAACGGTATCCATTGATTAGTGGAACTTTTGTTCATTTTTGACCCCTCTATCACATGGAACTATATGCTTTTTGTGTCCATATTACTACGCCCAAATAAATAGTTCCATGTGATAGAGGGGTCAAAGTTGAACGAAAGTTGCGGTAATATTTTAGAAATAGGTCACCAATACCGGAACTACTTAATATTGACCAAAACCAGAGCAGAACAAGGGGAATGAATTAATACAGTTGCAACCACTATATTAATGGCAAGTATTTCATACAGCTTAAGTTAAAAAACGGAACTATCCCTTTTACACTTCGGATGCCCAAATTGATCGGATGATCAAATTAAAGCCGCGGGGTGCTAAGGACGTGTGGGCACGTCTTGAGGTCTTTTTTTAATCGATATAATGCTAAAATAAGTGCTAAAATATTTTTTGGGGGGGGAGAAACGGCCGTTGCCTAGCAGCGCCTTGCTCCGTCCTGCCCGCGCCTGTTTGGCTGCCCATTGTCCACAGCCCCTCCTATTTTCTCAGAATCTACGCTGCCTCCGCGTAGATTGAACATAACAGCAATGTCATGTCCTAATTTCTGACTTCATGATGCATCTGGGTATACAATATTAATGCTTCCAAAGAGAGACCAAACTGACTAATGTAAGATTTCACCTCCCGGCTTTGGGAGAAATACTTAAAAAGGTGGACGTTTTCAGAGTGACCACTGGTGTACTTACATCGTGCAGACTGTACCAAGTGCCAGGGGGGGGCAGGTAGTAGGTACGGTGTACTTACATCGTGCAGACTGTACCAAGTGCCAGGGGGGGGGGCAGGTAGTAGGTACGGTGTACTTACATCGTGCAGACTGTACCAAGTGCCAGGGGGGGGCAGGTAGTAGGTACGGTGTACTTACATCGTGCAGACTGTACCAAGTGCCAGGGGGGGGGGCAGGTAGTAGGTACGGTGTACTTACATCGTGCAGACTGTACCAAGTGCCAGGGGGCAGGTAGTAGGTACGGTGTACTTACATCGTGCAGACTGTACCAAGTGCCAGGGGGGGGGCAGGTAGTAGGTACGGTGTACTTACATCGTGCAGACTGTACCAAGTGCCAGGGGGCAGGTAGTAGGTACGGTGTACTTACATCGTGCAGACTGTACCAAGTGCCAGGGGGGGGCAGGTAGTAGGTACGGTGTACTTACATCGTGCAGACTGTACCAAGTGCCAGGGGGCAGGTAGTAGGTACGGTGTACTTACATCGTGCAGACTGTACCAAGTGCCAGGGGGGGGGGGGCAGGTAGTAGGTACGGTGTACTTACATCGTGCAGACTGTACCAAGTGCCAGGGGGGGGCAGGTAGTAGGTACGGTGTACTTACATCGTGCAGACTGTACCAAGTGCCAGGGGGCAGGTAGGCAGCCAGCTCCACACTGCCCTGGTCTAAGACGGGGCTGATAAGGAGGGATTTCCCCCACATGAACTGGCGCTCTATGGTCTGACAGTTGGGGTCGGTGGGAAACCTGAGGAGGAAGACAGGCATGTGATGTTCTGTTGTTTAGGTCGGGAAACAATGTATATGTTTTCCTACAATATTATAATAACAATAAGTACTATGCTAAGCAGTGGTTTTCAACCTTTTTTCATATCAAGGGTCCATTATTTATTCAGCATTTGAGCCAGGGACCACCATTTGATGATATTTTGCCAAGCACACCCAGAGCTAAAGAATATTTTGTAATTGTTGGATGAGATTTTCGCACAATACCATTCCGTATGTATGTTGTACCATAGGATAAACAACAGGCAAACATTGATCAAAATAATTATTTTACATGCTCTAATTGTGTAGACCTGAAAATTAAATAGCTTACAGGTGTTTAACCCCTTTTGGTGTTTTAAACATTATGTTATAATTTAGCTATTGAAAAATAGCAGATCTACAAGCTACGAGCTTGTAGGTCTGCTATTTTTTGAAAAGTCATGAACATGTGGTGCAAAGCTTTGAATATATACTCTTTCAGAGCGAACGTTTTTAACTAAAATCTTTGCTTCTGGGGAGGTGGTCCCTGAAACAACACATTTTCAGATGGGGGTCGGCGGCCAATTTCATATATTTCTGGGGGTCCTTGACATGAAATATTGAGAACCACTGATATATAGAAACATTTTCAGGATAAAAAAAAAAATAACAAATCGACGTCAGGCCTAAATGGGTTAACAGTGATTTAACTCTTGGTTTCATTGTATACACATAGCAGAGCAGACCCACTCCATGAAGAGAGGCCGGGCCACGGTCTCAGCTGCAGTGTGAGCGTGGTGGAACAGAGTGTAGAGCAGAGGAAGGAGGGAGTAGCGGAGGTTCAGCGCGCTCCTCATGGCCTCCTGAGCCCGCTGCCCAAACACGTACGGCTCCTGAGGCTGGGAGGGACGCACGCACGCAAACACGCACGCACACACACACACACACACACACGCACACACTTTTTAGGACGCCATTGAAGATAGCCAAAAGACAGTTAAGTAATGAAATAGTCCTAAAACAGCTGAAAGTAGCAGATGTGAGTTTATAGATTAGCTAGTGTTCGGTGCGTGACATCGCACAGAACTATGTGTAAAGTAAAGTAATAAGTAAATTATATCAAATCATTAACCCTAATACCAAACGTGAATATTTTCATAATTGTAAATCTAACTATGTTTTAACCATGAACCATATTAGAGACGGAATCCAAAGGAAAGTACGCACATCTCTAAAAAAGAAAAAGAACGTTCAGGTGCTGAACTAAAGGATACAGGAGAAGGAGAAGGAGTCTGCATACTGTTTCGTAGCTACTGTACCACCACAGGATATTTATTTATTTAAATAAATATCATGTGGGAGCTACGAAACAGTGTGCGGAACTGCGGACTACTTCTCCTTCTGATCAGATTCTAAAAAATGTCTTCTACATCCTGACAGTTTTCTGAGAAAGCTATGTTTCTATGTCAGTCGATTTTTCAAAAATAGCAGACCTACAAGATATGAGCTTGTAGATCTGCTATTTTTCAATAGCTAAAGCATAACATAATGCTAACACCAAAAGGGGTTTCCGCCCCAAAATGGGTTAACCATAAACCAACCATTTATCTAGTGAGGACCAGGAAAAGACAGACAGACAGACAGACAGACAGACAGACAGGGTGTCTCACGGCATTGGGCCTGTCGTTGTGGTTCCTCATGAAGGGATAGAAGGCTCCCAGCTGCATCCAGCGGACACACAGCTCCTCCGCGGCGTCGCCCTCGAAGCCGCACACGTCCGCCCCCACCAGAGGCACCCCGAACAGGCCGAAGCGCAGGACCGCTGCATGGGGGGAACATCAAAGGAACATCAAACTAGAGCTTAAAACCCATTTAGACCTGACACTCTGAAAGAATATTGATTTGTTTTGGGCCGCATTTTTACGATTTTTCAAAAATAGCAGACCTATAGCTAAAGTATAACATAATGCTTACCGGGTAGTTAAAACCAGGGGGGCAGTCAGACAGATATTTTGTGAAGCCACAAGGAAATCGGATTTCCTGAAAGTTCATATAATGGCCTGTTGTGGTGCTGTCATTGGGCCCAAAAAAACCCATAGCCCCATAGAAGTCCATGTATTTGGGCCCAACTTCACCTAGACTGTATTACCTTAATAAACATGGTCATGAATACTTTCTTCTTCCATGCAGTCACTAGTTTAAAGTCTCATTTCTAATGTCATAATATTCTTTTTGGAAAATTATGGTCCCATTAATTAAAAAAATGACCATAAAGTCGCGTATGTTCTGAGGGGCGTGGCTACCGTTACAGTCTATGATCGGGATTCCCCTCCCACTCGAGTCAAAATAAAAACCAACGGAGAAGAAGGGGGGGGAAGTCCCGCCTCGTTGTCTGGGCCAGCCAATGGGCCAGCTGGGCTAAAACGGATCTAGAAAGATGGCGACTTACAATACAAGGACTGACAGGCTTCATTTTACGTTCATGTTAGACCCGGAGAACGCTTTGTCCATATTATTTACAGTCTATGGTTAAAACACCAAAAGGGGTTCCCGCCCCAAAATGGGTTAAACCCACTTAGATCTGACGTTGACATTAAAAAACTGTTTTTCTGAAATACAGTTTTCTGAAATACCTCATGTTTCTATATCAGTGGTGCTCGATATATCATGTCACAAGGACCCCAACAATTATATTTAATTGACTGCCAAACCCCCATTTGAAAATATGTTGTTGGAGTTAAAAATGTTCACTGTGAAAGCATATATACAAAGATTTGTGGCACATTTTCAAAAATAGCAGATCTACAAGCTCGTAGCGCCACGCTATGAGCTTGTAGATCTGCTATTTTTCAATAGCTAAAGTATAACACAATGCTTTAAAACACCAAAAGGGATTCCCGCCCTGAATGGGTTAAACCCATCTCTTCCATTCCTTCTGAATAGCAACACTGTGGTGTCTCAAAATGCTTCATTTCAAGTACCCCCAGTTTTGGTATGCACCAAAACATATCGGTGTTTAGTTCAAACAGGATTTAGACTTTTAAGGCAAGGTTTTCCCAAGTAGAAATAAACATTATCCTAAATATCTGAAGAAATTTAAATGAATTAAAACCGATAGTTAGTTAGATAGATTTTTATTTTCCCTAGTTCCTAATTATCAATAATTTAGCTGGGCCCCCCCGCCCCCCAAGGACTGCTGGGGTACTGCATTAAAAGACAGATTAGAAGGCCCTGAATTTCGATTCAATCAATAATATATTTTTTATTTTTATTTATTTTGTAACCCATTTTTCACCCCTGTGTCAATCATCTAATGTGATCCTGGGCTCTACACACCCTCCGCCAACCTGGGGAGAGCAATGGACTTAACTCATGCTTCCTTCATGCTTGAGTGTCCAAGTTGCTCCTTTACACCTGACAGGGGGGAGTTTCCCTGGTTGGACGTAGCGCGTGGAAGGAACACGTTATTCCAACCAGTTCCTTTCCCCTCCATCAGGTGTCCCGGATGGCCAGGGGGAGGCAGTTTAGAGACCAGGATTACTGCATGTTTTTGTGAGGGTACCTACCCTATAGGGGACACGGGGAGAACATGCAAACTCCACACAGAAAGGCCCTTTCGCCAACCCCGCCTTCGGGTATGGGCACTGATGGCATGGAGGAGGGAACACGCCGCCAGCACCCACAGCGCCCCGAGCGGGCATCGAACCCAGGACCTTCTAGCTGTGAGGCGACAGCACTACCGACTGTGCCACCGTGCCCCTGGATTCAATCAATAATGACGGGCGTCTGTTCCTCCTCACCAGGGATGGAGTGGCGCAGCTGCTCCCAGTCGCTGCGGACGTCTCCCGTCCACACGCCGGAGAAGCGCCCGATGCCCGGGAAGGACGAGCGGGACAGCACGAAGGGACGCTTCCCACGAACCCTCACCAGAGCACTGAGGAATGGAGGCATACACACAGTCATGTACATATACATATACCTTCACTAGAGACCTGAGGAATGGAGGCATACACACAGTCATGTACATATACATATACCTTCACTAGGGACCTGAGGAATGGAGGCATACACACAGTCATGTACATATACATATACCTTCACTAGAGACCTGAGGATGTAGACACACAGTCATGTACATATACCAGGGGGGCAGTCAGCCAGATATTTCGTGAAGCCTCTTTTGAAATCGGGACTTCCTGAAAGTTCATATAATGGCCTGTTGTGGCGCTGGACTGGACCCAAAAAGCCCCATAGCTCCATAGAGGCCCATGTATTTGGGCCCAACTTCACCTAGACTGTATTACCTTAATAAACATGGTCATGAATACTTTCTGCTTCCAGTCACTAGTTTAAAGTCTCATTTCTAATGTCAGAATATTATTTTTGGAAAATTATGGTCCCATTTATAAAATAAATTACCATAAAGTCGCGTATGTTCTGAGGGGCGTGGCTACCGTTACAGTCTATGATCGGGAGTCCCCACCCACTCGAGTCAAAATAAAAACCAACGGATTAGAAGGGGGGAAGTCCCGCCTCGTTGTCTGGGCCAGCCAATGGCCAGCTGGACCAGAACGGATCAAGAAAGATGGCGACTTACAGTGCATTAGAGTGCAAGGAATTTCAGGCTTCATTTTACGTTCATGTTAGACCCGGGGAACGCTTTGTCCATATTTTTTACAGTCTATGACATATACCTTCACTAGAGACCTGAGGATGTAGACACACAGTCATGTCTCTTCACACTTTTGGGGCAGCGGTGGCCGAACGGTTTGCAGAGCGGTCTTGATATCGGACGGTCGCTATAGTTCGTATCCCGGACCGGCACGTTAGAATTACCACCGCTGAAGTGCCCTTGGGCAAGGCATTGAACCCCTACCATGAAATGTTCTATGAGCAGGGCCTGGCTGTAAACAAGTTCTTGAGCTTAGTCCAGTTACCCTGGGTAAACATAGTACCTTTCCTTTCCTTAGTCCAGTTACCCTGGGTAAACATAGTACCTTTCCTTTCCTTAGTCCAGTTACCCTGGGTAAACATAGTACCTTTCCTTTCCTTAGTCCAGTTACCCTGGGTAAACATAGTACCTTTCCTTTCCTTAGTCCAGTTACCCTGGGTAAACCTTTCCTTTCCTTAGTCCAGTTACCCTGGGTAAACATAGTACCTTTCCTTTCCTTAGTCCAGTTACCCTGGGTAAACATAGTACCTTTCCTTTCCTTAGTCCAGTTACCCTGGGTAAACATAGTACCTTTCCTTTCCTTACACACAACTGTTGCTCCTCCTCTCCATCTAACCTCAGTCAAATTTGCAGATGACACAACAGTACTTTAACCTGACGCTGCCAGATCCAAGAAGCTTGCTACACAAATTTGTTTCACAGCTTATTGGGATCTGGGATCTCGGGAGCAAATTCGATGACAGGGCTGTTCCTTTTTTTTCAAGATACTTGGTAGAGGATTGGATGGGACCGTCTGTCTATCACCGTGTGGGCGTGCAAACACAACCAATCATATTGACGTGTCTCTATAGCGTCACATCCGGTTTTGCACATATCCCGCCCTTAGCTCACGCTTCGAACCGGAGCTGTTCGGTGTTAGCTCAATCCCCTGAGCGATCTCAGATGGATGCTGTGTTGGGGAACATGGTTACCCAATACCGCCCCCTATCTGGCAGAGTCAGGTTAACAGTACTTGGCCCGATGTTCAATCAGTGAGGTCGTGCCTGACCTGTGGGTGGCGCTAGCCTCCGTCAGCCCATAGCTTGTGGAGGTTGTAGTGAGTGTGTCTGACCTGTGGGTGGCGCTAGCCTCCGCCAGCCCATAGAGGTTGTGGAGGTTGTAGTGAGTGGACAGCTGTTGCTGGGCAGACATGCAGAGTGTGCCAGAGTTTAACCGCCCTCCGACCACTCCTGTTTGTGAAACCACACACGCACACACACACACTATAAAATATAGTAGCTATACTAAATATTAAATAACAGAAAAAATTACACAGTATGAGATTAAAGTAGTACTTGTGTAAATACTATAATGGAGTCAGCACACACACACACACACACACACACACACACACACACACACACACACACACACACACACACACACACACACACACACACACACACACACACACACACACACACACACACACACACACACACACACCTGGCGTGTAGGGAGGGTTCTCCAGGTCGGTGTCAGGACAGCCATCCACCGAACCCTGGACAAAACTGGCTGGCTCGTTCATATCCTGGAAGGAGAGAGAGAAGGACTCGTTCATATCCTGGAAGGAGAGAGAAGGACTCGTTCATATCCTGGAAGGAGAGAGAAGTACTCGTTCATATCCTGGAAGGAGAGAGAAGGACTCGTTCATATCCTGGAAGGGGAGAGAAGGACTCGTTCATATCCTGGAAGGAGAGAGAGAAGGACTTGTTCATATCCTGGAAGGAGAGAGATGACTCGTTCATATCCTGGAAGGAGAGAGATGACTCGTTCATATCCTGGAAGGAGAGAGAGGACTCGTTCATATACTGGAAGGGGAGAGAGAAGGACTCGTTCATATACTGGAAGGAGAGAGAGAGAAGGACTCGTTCATATACTGGAAGGAGAGAGAAGGACTCGTTCATATCCTGGAAGGAGAGAGAAGGACTCGTTCATATACTGGAAGGGGAGAGAGGACTCGTTCATATCCTGGAAGGAGAGAGAAGGACTCGTTCATATCCTGGAAGGAGAGAGAGGACTCGTTCATATACTGGAAGGAGAGAGAGAGGACTCGTTCATATCCTGGAAGGAGAGAGATGACTCGTTCATATCCTGGAAGGAGAGAGAAGGACTCGTTCATATCCTGGAAGGAGAGAGAGAGGACTCGTTCATATCCTGGAAGGAGAGAGAGAGGACTCGTTCATATCCTGGAAGGAGAGAGAGAGGACTCGTTCATATCCTGGAAGGAGAGAGATGACTCGTTCATATCCTGGAAGGAGAGAGAGAAGGACTCGTTCATATCCTGGAAGGAGAGAGATGACTCGTTCATATCCTGGAAGGAGAGAGAGAGGACTCGTTCATATCCTGGAAGGAGAGAGAGAGGACTCTTTCATATCCTGGAAGGAGATAGAGAAGGACTCGTTCATATCCTGGAAGGAGAGAGAGAGGACTCGTTCATATCCTGGAAGGAGAGAGAGATGACTCGTTCATATCCTGGAAGGAGAGAGAAGGACTCGTTCATATCCTGGAAGGAGAGAGATGACTCGTTCATATCCTGGAAGGAGAGAGATGACTCGTTCATATCCTGGAAGGAGAGAGAGAAGGACTCGTTCATATCCTGGAAGGAGAGAGAGAGGACTCGTTCATATCCTGGAAGGAGAGAGAGAGGACTCGTTCATATCCTGGAAGGAGAGAGAGGACTCGTTCATATCCTGGAAGGAGAGAGAGAAGGACTCGTTCATATCCTGGAAGGAGAGAGATGACTCGTTCATATCCTGGAAGGAGAGAGATGACTCGTTCATATCCTGGAAGGAGAGAGAGAAGGACTCGTTCATATCCTGGAAGGAGAGAGAGAGGACTCGTTCATATCCTGGAAGGAGAGAGAGAGGACTCGTTCATATCCTGGAAGGAGAGAGAGGACTCGTTCATATCCTGGAAGGAGAGAGAGAAGGACTCGTTCATATCCTGGAAGGAGAGAGATGACTCGTTCATATCCTGGAAGGAGAGAGAGAGGACTCGTTCATATCCTGGAAGGAGAGAGATGACTCGTTCATATCCTGGAAGGAGAGAGATGACTCGTTCATATCCTGGAAGGAGAGAGAGAAGGACTCGTTCATATCCTGGAAGGAGAGAGAGAAGGACTCGTTCATATCAAAACATGTATGAAGCGCATACAATACTACCATAAGTGAGATCACAGATGCAACAAACCTGTTATCACCATTCACCACTGATAAGTGTGAGGCTGAGTGTACTGTAGTGTGTGCACTAGTCTGTTTACAGAAAACTAAAATAGAAAGTGTTAAAATAATGAAACAAAATAAAAACTACAAATGAACAATGCAAAACGAACTTGATTGAATTGAATGGTAAAGTCTCATTCTTTAGTTTTCCTACCATCATATCTGAAGTCATGGCTTCTTTAATCCCACCCTTTTCAGCTTCTATAAATATCAAACCTTTCCAAATAATAACTTTGAAATAAAATAAAACTAGAAAAGTGTCTCCCTCAGAGGAGCTCTGGTCTCCGCTAGGCCGGGTTGCCTAAACCCACGGTACGCTAACTACCGCAATGGCAATTTACCCAAAATAGCTTGCTGATGATAAATGCCAGTTGTGATGAAAACAATTTAGAATCATTTTATTTTATCGCCAAAACATAAATTCTACAATCCAGTATGACTCATTAAAGCACAATGAAACTTGTCTAGTGGTATGGGTTGTGCAGTTATCTTGCCATGGTTTCTACCGCATGGTAACAGGTTTCAAAGTGAAGATGTAAAACACAAAAAGCAGCTCATCCTTTTTGTGTGGCCTCTCCCGCAAACGTTGAAAGCCAATCAAATTAATGTTCAGCCCTTAACCAGCAGTCCATTCCCACATAGTTGGCCTGCTGCCCCTAAATGTATTTTTGTAATTGTATTAATTGTATGTACAATGAAATTGTAAGAGCTATAAATTCATGACTGTCTTTTTTATACAAGCCTAACTTTTGACCTTATATTATTCAATCACAAAGTGAATTCACCCGTTTCAGTCTGCATGTCGTCCTTGTTATATTTAGAAAGTTGTAACTGTGTGTCGGCACAAACAAGGGACCAAAATTCATGTCATTACAGTCATTAAGACATGCAAATCCCTTGACTCCTTCAAAACCGCCCTCAACGGGCACCTACGGACGGCTGCAATTAGAAACAGGCCCCCGTAAAATCTGAATCCCCCACCCACCCCTTTTCCCCCTCACTGTATATGTTTATTTTCCCTTTTTACCTCCTCTATGATGATTTCTTGTTTTGACTATATAGTTGTGTATATATTCGTATGTTTTGATGAATTGAAAATGGTGGGCCCTATTGTAAACAAGTGTAATGCTTCATGGTGTCGTCCACTCACAGTTAACGGTTGTTGTATTGACTTGTACTTAATTGAAATGTACTGTAATTCTGCAAACTGTTAATAAATCAATCAACCAATAATAAAAAAAAATTATCTCACATGTGGAAAGCTGCACATCTCATTACTGTTGGCCTCTAGACATTGGCTAATTGAATGGAATGCCACTGCCTCTCTTTTTTTTATAATTTATATTTTTTGTCCCACAATTTTGTAACCCATTTTTCACCCCTGTGTCAATCATCCTGTGACGTGATCCTGGGCTCTACACACCCTGCGCCAACCTAGGGAGAGCAACGGACTTAACTCACGCTTCCTTCATGCCTGAGTGTCCAAGTTGCTCCTTTACACCTGACAGGGGGGAGTTTCCCTGGTTGGACGTAGCACGTGGAAGGAACACGTTATTCCAACCAGTTCCTTTCCCCTCCATCAGGCGCCCCGGCTGGCCAGGGGGAGGCAGTTTAGAGACCAGGATTACTGCATGTTTTTGTGAGGGTACCTACCCTAGGGGACACGGGGAGAACATGTGAGGGTACCTACCCTAGGGGACACGGGGAGAACATGCAAACTCCACACAGAAAGGCCCTTTCGCCAACCCCGCCTTCGGGTATGGGCACTGATGACGCGGAGGAGGAGGAAACACGCCGCCAGCACCCACAGCGCCCCGAGCGGGAATCGAACCCAGGACCTTCTAGCTGTGAGGCGACTGCACTACCAACTGTGCCACCTGTAGCCTGTGTTTCTTTATGACCCGACGAAGACGTTGAAACCTTGTTTTCGTTCCATGCTTTGCATAAAAAGGTGAAAATAGTCTGAACTGCTCCAGTACCTTTTGGAGGCCAGAGATGAACTGCTCCAGTACCTTTTGGAGGCCAGAGATGAACTGCTCCAGTACCTTTTGGAGGCCAGAGATGAACTGCTCCAGTACCTTTTGGAGGCCAGAGATGCGCCGTGACGTCATAGTATATACTCACAATCCACAGGCCGTCCACCGCGACTTTAGAGTGGAACAGAGCGATGCAGTCCTCCCACCACTGGGTGGCGTCTGGGTTGGTGAAGTCAGGGAAGGCCGTTGGGCCGGGCCACACCTGGACGTACAACATGGAACTCAACATTTGAAATCCTTTTTTTTCTTTTATCTCACATATGGCTAAATACAGTACAATCCTTTGTACTCTTTGGTGTCCACATAGGCCTCACTCACACCCTAAGACACACACAAGACACACTTGTGTTCCTGTGTCTTCTGTGTGTCATGGCCGCCTCAATGCATTTCCGATGGGAGTCACATGGTTTGAATAACCTTGTTGCATGGGGGGGGGGGGGGATGCGAATATGTTTTCATCTGCGGGTTTGAGTAAATGGTGCGCTGTGAATGGCCAGTCGCTGTGATTGACAGCCTACACCTAACCCTAAAAAAAAACTATACCTAAACCTAACCTCAGTAAAACTATACCTAAACCTAACCCTAACCTTAACCTCAGTAAAACTATACCTAAACCTAACCCTAACCTTAACCTCAGTAAAACTATACCTAAACCTAACCTCAGTAAACAATACCTAAACCTAACCTCAGTAAAACTAACGCAGTGGCTGGGGGGGCTTTTCCAAGAACCCGAATCCGCAGATGAAACCCTTTTAGCATTGGAAATGACACACAGAAGACACAGGACACAAGTGTGTCTTAGGTGTGAGTGAGGCCAACAGCAACAACATCAAAACAAGAACTATAGTATGTGCAACCACGTAAACAAGACGGGGTCTAATAGGGTGTGGCTTCCATGTGGATCTGGGTCAGTCATGTATGACCTATATCTGTGATGTATGACCCCATATTTGGGCACGGTTTCAGCCCGATCCAACCGATGATTATTTCCAAAACACACATGAACAAAATAATTGCGGAGAAACAAACCTCTGTGGATTATGATTGGTTGCTTATTAGCATATTATAGCAATGATTGGCACTTACACTTACACATTATTTTTCTAAATGTAAAGGATAGATGGGCACTGGATATATGGTGTAACTGTAAACCAAAGCTCCGCACGTACTGTGAGATAACACGTGTCTATGACACGGAAAACTATGTACTGTATAATCTGTCAAAAAAGAAACGATCCTTATGTGCCTAAATTAGAGCTGGCATACTTGGTCTGCATATTGAGACAGGTAGATATGTAGGCACGGTTGGGTTGAGGAGGATAGATTATGTAGTCTGTGTGATCTAAAGGAAATTGAAAATGAGGAGGAGAGACTTTTTAATAAGATAGATCCAAATCTCGGATGTGTTTGGGGAGAGCGTTCCATAGGGGAAGGTCCAGGGAGAAGGCCCTGTGTTCATTGGAACACCGTGAAAACTCTAAATTAGAAAATAAATATTACAAATCAATGATTTCATAGTTTAACAATAATATCTGTGCATTAAATACATCAATTGATTACCATCAACAATACAATGGTTAATTCATTGTCAATATAATACAGTGTGAGTTATACAATAAATCAAATCATTTCAAAACAAGACCAATACAATACCAAATAAATGTACCATATAAGTCCAAAACCAAATATACCAAACCAAACGAACCATCAAACCCAAAATACATCGGAGGACTTCGAGAGAAGCGCCTGTTTCAAAAGTACACCTTTTCATTTGCCTCATTCCTTGAAAAGGCCTGGTCAATGAGGAGGAGGGCCATTTACATGTAAAATGGCCACGTTTATTTGTTTTCATTTTTGTTCAAATACTGTACAAATAATGTATTCATAGTATTCAATAATGCATGTTGGAATTTGAACAAGAAGGACTGTAACAACGTACTTTGTTAAATGTGTCATGTAATCCCATATGGGATGGGCCAAAGTGGCATGACACGAAAATACATATTTCATTAATTCATACACCACTTACTCAATCCTACAGATTGATCAAATTAAGTTCTATTCATTACAACTTGTCCCAGATTGTAGCTTTTTAACATGAATGCACATGATGTATGCACACTAGGTTTGGGGGAATCGGGAGGAACCGGATCCAACATGGAGGAACCGGAATGGGTTCCATCACATTTGGAACCGTTTCTGGAATAATTGAAAAATAGCAGATCTACAAGCTCATAGCACTACGAGCTTGTAGATCTGCTATTGAAAAATCGTGAAAATGTGGCGCAAATACTTGAATATAGCCTAAATTCTTTCAGAGCTAACGTTTTGAACTCAAATCTTTGATTTTTTTGGGGGGGGGGGGGGGGGGGGGGTCCCTGGAACTACATATTTCCAGATGCGTTTGAGAACGACTGACATAGAAACATAGGCTTTTGTGAAAACTGTCAGGATGTAGAAGACATTTGTAGAATCGTCCTCAGGTCTAAAATGGGTTAAAGACACTGTCAGAGGTGGTTATGTGAACTGCTATACCGGCGGTGGTGGTTGTCAAACTTTTTCATTTAATGAACCACCATAAGAACCATCTGAGAGTGTGGAAAAAATGGGACCAAATGGACCCGTTTGGTTCCATTTGTACACTCAGAGTTACAGACATTTGGAGCTCCCCATAGGAATCGGTAAGGAACCAGAATAGGCGCGAGCGCACTCACGCACACACACACACACGCACGTACTCACACACCTTGCCAATGAGCGTGTGTCCCGTGAGGTTCTTGATGAAGACGTCTCTCTTCAGACCATCATCAAAGGGAGGGTAGGTACCTGGAGGGCTGCTGCTGCTGATCCCAGGGTCCTGGAACACACCGTGTTCATCAAACTAATACCTTTATTCAATGCATTATGAAAAGGTTTTCATAGACATACACAGCTATTTATTTATATACATATACATACGTGTGTGTGTGTGTGTGTGTGTGTGTGTGTGTGTGTGTGTGTGTGTGTGTGTGTGTGTGTGTGTGTGTGTTTTAGAAGCTTGTAGAGCAGCTATTTTTGCTATTTTGTTTGTGATAGATATTGTTGCACGACAAAGTGGTTGTTCATACAATAATATACTAATTAATTAATTAGTACATTAGTATATATACTAATTCATACTAATTGATTTTGTTTTGGTCAAACTTTACATTGAGTCACTGATGTATAAAGAAAACCATTATACATTTTTTGTTGCGTTTCTCTATTCGTTGATTAATTGTTAATTAAGTATCTGTAAGAAAACAATGTATAGTTTCAGACCTGAACACCTGGAGTGACGTTTGATTCAAGGTGCAAGGCTGCCATCTCCTGGACAAATATGGTTACTGACTGAGTTTCAGTCAGCTTTCCTCTTGTTCCAGCAGAACTAACTGCACTAATCATCGATAATGAGGTTTTTATTGGATTTTATTGCTTTTATTACAGCTTCTGCTGTCTTTCTATTTTGAACAGATTTTATGCTTCTTTTGTAGCCCCTTGTTTTAATAAAGTTATTCATGTTGTTTTGTAAAGCATCGTTGAGTGCCTAGAAAAGCGCTCTACAAGTTTGATCTATTATCATTGTTGCTGTTGTTGCTATTGTTATTATAATAATAATAATAATAATAATTAGTATTATTATTTATAAAAATTAAAGGAGTTTATTATGATCTTTGTTGTCCCTTTTGAATACATCTTAGTGGGATTAGAACGTACTTCATTATGTTACAGACGGTTAGGGTTATGATGATAGCCTGAGCTAACGTGTTCTAGAGGGGCGGGTCGTGGCACGCCCTGATTGGATCTCACTGATCTGTCTAGTGCCCGCCCCCAACCCCCCACACATAATTTTGAGCGACGCCCACCCGGAAGGGTTGACTCCCACTTCTAGCCCCAGAGCGGGCCAATGACGTTCCTCCAAGGCTTTCGTTTTTTTTTGCGCCGACGAAAATGAAAGCCTGGGTACCGAGGCTAGGGTTATAGAGCGTCACAGTGCCTCCCCCCTTTCAGAACAAAGCCTGGGTATACCGAGGCTAGGGTTATAGAGCGTCACAGTGCCTCCCCCTTTCAGAACAAAGCCTGGGTATACCGAGGCTAGGGTTATAGAGCGTCACAGTCCCTCCCCCCTTTCAGAACAAAGCCTGGGTATACCGAGGCTAGGGTTATAGAGCGTCACAGTGCCTCCCCCCTTTCAGAACAAAGCCTGGGTATACCGAGGCTAGGGTTATAGAGCGTCACAGTGCCTCCCCCTTTCAGAACGAGTGGCCCAGGAAATGAATCCCAATGCATTTTTCCCCATAGGCATTTTTTATTTATTTTTTATTTAAAGACCTTTTAAGCGTCGTACGAAGCCAACTCTTCGTCGTGACAAATCATGACAACAAACACAATTCTTCGGGCCTTTGTTGTTTTTCTCCTTTGTAATTATTTGTTTGGTCCAAAATATTGTGATTTGTCACGACAAGAGTTGGCTTCGTACGACGCTTAAAAAGGTCTTTAAATAAATAATTTAAGAAATGCCTATGGGAAAAAATGCACTGCGATTCATTTCCTGGGCCACTCGTCGTTCTGAAAGGGGGGAGGGACTGCGACGCTCTGTATGACTTACGAGGTCAAGGTCAAGGTATATCTCACCAGGATCAGGACGTACTTCATGCCCCTCTGGTGGAGCTCCTGCACCATGTCTGGGAGGTCCCCAAACCGCCGGGGGTCAAAGGTGAACACCCTGCGTTTATCCGCATAGTCCAGGTCGTTCCACTGGACGTCCTGATGACGCAACACGACACAACACAATTTAGGCATTTAGCAAGACGCTCTTATACCCATTCTGACCTGAGATCAGTTTCATATGAGGTTTCCACTGGACACACACTGGTCGGATTAACCCATTCTGACCTGAGATCAGATTCTAAAAATGTCAGTCGTTCTTCGATTTTTCAAAAATAGCAGACCTACAAGCTCGTAGCACGCCACTCGGTGGCGCGCTATGAGCTTGTAGATCTGCTATTTTTCAATAGCTAAAGCATAACATGATGCTAACACCAAAATGGGTTCCCGTTCAGAATGGGTTAATCCAGAGCGATTTACAGTAAGGAAGAACAACACATGGTAATAATACGTCCAATGCATCACAACACAACAGCAGCATTTCAGAATGAAGTGGCTGCTCATAAAAACCTCTCAAAGTGGCAGAGCCAACCTTGTGCCAGTATTACAGAACACGCCTGTATTCCTAGCGAATAGCCAAGCTACAAGCTCACGTGTCGCAATGCGTCGTGAACTTGTGAGCTTGTCATTAAACGATTAAACTACAGCATATGCCTAAAATATAGGGCCGCCGGATTGAGAGCGGTTAACAGGTCAGTATATGTTCAGGGTATAGAAGTTAAAGTGAAATCAGTGTGCACAAAGCACTGAGTGAATTAGATAATAGTTTATAAAAACCTTTGTATCTAGATGTTATACAGGTATATTTGCAATAATAATAATGTGTGGTTGTTGTCAAGGCACACCCGGACTTGTCTCACAAGCACCCCAGTGTGCTGTGAACTGTAAGAGTTCATCACATGTAAACAATGTATTTTATAGCTTATACTATGATGTTTACCGGAGGTAGGTTGGCGCGGTGCATGCGCTGTGCCACCTCCTTACCAGAGGCATGTTGGCATGGTGCATGCACTGTGCCACCTCCTTACCAGAGGCATGTTGGCATGGTGCATGCGCTGTGCCACCTCCTTACCAGAGGCATGTTGGCATGGTGCATGCGCTGTGCCACCTCCTTACCAGAGGCATGTTGGCATGGTGCATGAGCCGTGCCACCTCCTTACCAGGGGCATGTTGGCATGGTGCATGCGCTGTGCCACCTCCTTACCAGGGGCATGTTGGCATGGTGCATGAGCCGTGCCACCTCCTTACCAGAGGCATGTTGGCATGGTGCATGCGCTGTGCCACCTCCTTACCAGAGGCATGTTGGCATGGTGCATGCGCTGTGCCACCTCCTTACCAGAGGCATGTTGGCATGGTGCATGCGCTGTGCCACCTCCTTACCAGAGGCATGTTGGCATGGTGCATGCGCTGTGCCACCTCCTTACCAGAGGCATGTTGGCATGGTTCATGCGCTGTGCCACCTCCTTACCAGGGGCATGTTGGCATGGTGCATGCGCCGTGCCACCTCCTTACCAGAGGCATGTTGGCATGGTGCATGCGCTGTGCCACCTCCTTACCAGAGGCATGTTGGCATGGTGCATGCGCTGTGCCACCTCCTTACCAGAGGCATGTTGGCATGGTGCATGCGCTGTGCCACCTCCTTACCAGAGGCATGTTGGCATGGTTCATGCGCTGTGCCACCTCCTTACCAGGGGCATGTTGGCATGGTGCATGCGCCGTGCCACCTCCTTACCAGGGGCATGTTGGCATGGTGCATGCGCTGTGCCACCTCCTTACCAGGGGCATGTTGGCATGGTGCATGCGCTGTGCCACCTCCTTACCAGGGGCATGTTGGCATGGTGCATGCGCTGTGCCACCTCCTTACCAGGGGCATGTTGGCATGGTGCATGCGCCGTGCCACCTCCTTACCAGGGGCATGTTGGCATGGTGCATGCGCCGTGCCACCTCCTTACCAGGGGCATGTTGGCATGGTGCATGCGCTGTGCCACCTCCTTACCAGGGGCATGTTGGCATGGTGCATGCGCCGTGCCACCTCCTTACCAGGGGCATGTTGGCATGGTGCATGCGCTGTGCCACCTCCTTACCAGGGGCATGTTGGCATGGTGCATGCGCTGTGCCACCTCCTTACCAGGGGCATGTTGGCATGGTGCATGCGCTGTGCCACCTCCTTACCAGGGGCATGTTGGCATGGTGCATGCGCCGTGCCACCTCCTTACCAGGGGCATGTTGGCATGGTGCATGCGCTGTGCCACCTCCTTACCAGGGGCATGTTGGCATGGTGCATGCGCTGTGCCACCTCCTTACCAGGGGCATGTTGGCATGGTGCATGCGCTGTGCCACCTCCTTACCAGGGGCATGTTGGCATGGTGCATGCGCTGTGCCACCTCCTTACCAGGGGCATGTTGGCATGGTGCATGCGCTGTGCCACCTCCTTACCAGGGGCATGTTGGCATGGTGCATGCGCTGTGCCACCTCCCGCGTGGCGTTGGTGGTCCGGTAGCCCCAGCGACACAGGTGGAAGCCCAGAGACCAATATGGAGGCATCATGGGATAGCCTGTGAAGAACGACAAAGTCCAGGCCCTCATTTCAATATATATTTTTGAAACCATGTTGACCTGAGATGAGATTCTAAAAAAAATGTCTGTTTGAAAATGACAGTTTTCAGAAAAAAGCTATGTTTCTATGTCAGTCGTTCTTCGATTTCTCCAAAAATAGCAGACCCACAAGCTCGTAGCGCGCCACTCGAGCTTGTAGATCTGCTATTTTTCAATAGCTAAAGCATAACATAAATGTTGGAGCCAAAATGCTTTTTGTTTATTTTGTTTCATTTATTTAAACGAATTAATGATGAGTATGATGTGCCCTTCTTATATCATGACGTCATGGCAATCAGTCAGTCAGAATGGTGGGTGGTTGTCATGGAAACCCTTATCACTGTGACGGCACTCAGGTGCGACCGGGGAAGACGACACAGTTTTCGACCGTGCGTGGTCGATGGTTCAGTTTGTTGTTTGTTTGTAAGTTTACACCGTTTATTTAAAGTTTGAATACGACTGCTGCGAATATGGATGTTCTCAATAAATGGATTGACATAATCCAAAAGAGATTCAACGACTGGATATTGAATTAATCACTGCACGCGTCAAACTAAAGTTCAACCCAGTCGCCCTGCTGTTTAGCCTAGAAGTAAAGGCTTCACAATAATGCTAACACCAAAAGGGGTTCCCGCCCCCAAAATGGGTTAAATACACACACGTGCACTAACAGTCCTTTAAATAATAAAATAAAGGCGAAAGCCACAAAAAAACTGGCAACTGGACGTAGGTGTGGACCCGAGACCCCTAGTCTGAATCTGCCCTTAGAAGAGACTTTTCGCAGATAATAGCTCTTTTGTTAAAAAGGAAGAAAAAAAAGCTAGAGCTTGAGTGAAAGAGAGACGGGGTGAAATGGGGCAGGGATGGAACCCAGGATGTTTTTTGATTTAGTGGGAAGTGTTGAGAAACATGGTTTGGCTGGCAGAGCACTGATAGGTTCAGTAAAACATGGTTTGGCTGGCAGAGCCCTGATAGGTTCAGTAAAACATGGTTTGGCTGGCAGAGCCCTGATAGGTTCAGTAAAACATGGTTTGGCTGGCAGAGCCCTGATAGGTTCAGTAAAACATGGTTTGGCTGGCAGAGAGCCCTGATAGGTTCAGTAAAACATGGTTTGGCTGGCAGAGCCCTGATAGGTTCAGTAAAACATGGTTTGGCTGGCAGAGCCCTGATAGGTTCAGTCAGTGTGTGTAGTTTTCACCACCGTACCGATGACCTGGAGGTACTGTCGGACGACGCTCTGGGGGTCAGGACCCAAGAAGACGTAGAGGTCCAGGATTCCACCGATGGTCACCCACGTGAGAGCAGGAGCAGGCTGCAGGATGACCTCTGTACACACACAGCACAGTTAATAAGTACATTACAGCCTACAGGATCACCTCTGTACACACACAGCACAGTTAATAAGTACATTACAGCCTACAGGATCACCTCTGTACTCACACAGCACAGTTAATAAGTACATTACAGCCTACAGGATCACCTCTGTACTCACACAGCACAGTTAATAAGTACATTACAGCCTACAGGATCACCTCTGTACACACACAGCACAGTTAATAAGTACATTACAGCCTACAGGATCACCTCTGTACTCACACAGCACAGTTAATAAGTACATTACAGCCTACAGGATCACCTCTGTACACACACAGCACAGTTAATAAGTACATTACAGCCTACAGGATCACCTCTGTACACACACAGCACAGTTAATAACTACATTACAGGCTGCAGGATCACATCTGTACACACACACAGCACAGTTAAGTACATTACAGGCTGCAGGATTACTTCTATACAGAACAGAGTTCAGACATTTACACTAGTAATAATGACATATCCTCGTACTATGGGGCAAATGAACAGCACTAATAAGGGAATGGGAAGCTCTGGCAGAGAAGGAAGAATACTCATGACATTAATAAAGATATCCAAGCATAAAGTGACATCCCAGTAGTACCCGTGACATTAATAAGCTGATGTCCAGGTACCGATGACATTAATAAGCTGATATCCAGGTTTACCCATGATATTAATAACGTACCCATGACATTAATAAACTGATATCCAGGTTTACCCATGACATTAATAATGTACCCATGACATTAATAAGCTGATATCCAGGTACCCATGACATTAATAACGTACCCATGGCATTAATAAGCTGATATCCAGGTACCCATGATATTAATAACGTACCCATGACATTAATAATGTACCCATGACATTAATAAGCTGATATCCAGGTACCCATGACATTAATAACGTACCCATGGCATTAATAAGCTGATATCCAGGTACCCATGATATTAACCCATTCTGACCTGAGATCAGATTCATACGAGGTTTCCACTGGACAACACACTGGTCTGACGAACCCATTCTGACCTGAGATCAGATTCTAAAAATGTCAGTCGTTCTACGATTTTTCAAAAATAGCAGACCTACAAGCTCGTATCGCGCCACTCGGTGGCGCGATATGAGCTTGTAGATCTGCTATTTTTAAATAGCTAAAGCACGACATGATGCTCAACACCAAAATGGGTTCCCGTTCAGAATGGGTTAATAACGTACCCATGACATTAATAAAGTGATGTCCAGGTACCGATGACATTAATAAGCTGATATCCAGGTTTACCCATGATATTTATAACGTACCCATGACATTAAAGGATAATTCCATGCTAGAAAACTTTTTTACCTTTCTTACTTTTCTTTGTAGTTACGTACTCACCAAAGAGGTCCAGGTGTTTTTTTTGTGCAAAAACTCCTTATTGGCTATTTCCCCAACCATAAGCCCTCAATGAATTGCATTGAATGGGAATTGAATGGGGCTATGGGGTGTTGTGCTAATTTGCTTATTTCCATCTAAATAAGTAGTAAAGTGTGCCGCTTGGGATATTATTTACATTATGAAGAGAGGATATATACAACAAAATTATTATTTTGAGCGATGGAAATAAGCAATTTAGCACAACACCCCATATCCCCATTCAATTCCCATTCAATTCAATGCAATTAATTTAGGGCTTATGGTAGGGGAAATAGCCAATAAGGAGCTTTTGCACAAAATAACACCTGGACCTCTTTGGTGGGGACGTAGCAACTACAAAGAAAGGTAAGAAAGCCTTTTAGTATGGAATTCTCCTTTAATAAGCTGATATCCAGGTACCCATGACATTAATAACGTACCCATGACATTAATAAGCTGATATCCAGGTTTACCCATGATATTTATAACGTACCCATGACATTAAGCTGATATCCAGGTACCCATGACATTAATAACATACCTATGACATTAATAAGCTGATATCCAGGTACTTATGACATTAATAACGTACCCATGGCATTAATAAGCTGATATCCAGGTACCTATGACATTAATAACGTACCCATGGCATTAATAAGCTGTTATCCAGGTACCCATGACATTAATAACGTACCCATGACATTAACAACGTACCCATGACATTAATAAGCTGTTATCCAGGTACCCATGACATTAATAAGCTGTTATCCAGGTACCCATGACATTAATAACGTACCCATGACATTAATAAGCTGATATCCAGGTACCTATGACATTAATAACATACCCATGACATTAATAAGCTGATATCCAGGTACCCATGACATTAATAATGTACCCATGACATTAATAAGCTGTTATCCAGGTACCCATGACATTAATAACATACCCATGACATTAATAAGCTGTTATCCAGGTACCCATGACATTAATAACGTACCCATGGCATTGCTGTTGAGCAGGAAGACTCCATGGGCCAGACCATCCTCTTCTTGTACCAGGTAGAATGGATGGGAGCCGTACAGATTAGCATCGCTCTACAGACAATAACATGAAATAAACAACTATCCATACCGTACCTTTCTTTTAAATCAGAACATGGAATGGTTCATGCTGATCATTTAGCAATACGATTATTCCTGTTATATTTCACACTGCTTCGCTTTTCACTAAAGTTTCCCATTGAGATCAGAAATCTCTTTTACACGAGACACTGGCTATGGAGAGCTGAAATGTGACATGAACCCATTTTGGTGTTTGGTGTTGTTATACTTTAGCTATTGAAAAATAGCAGATCTACAAGCTCATAGCGCGGCACCGAGCTTGTAGGGTCTGCTATTTTTGAAGAATCGTGGAAATGTAGTGCAAATCTTTGAATATATATTCGTTCAGACGTTTTTAACTCAAATCTTTGCTTCTAGGGAGGGGGGGGTCCCTAGAACAACATATTTTCAGATGGGGGTCGGAAAATTGTCATGATTTAGGAAGACATTTTTTTAAATGTCGACGTCAGGCCTAAAGGCCTAAAGGGGTTAACCCATTCTGAATGTGTTAGCATCATGTCGTGCTTTAGCTATTGAAAAATAGCAGATCTACAAGCTCATATCGCGCCACCGAGTGGCGCGATACGAGCTTGTAGGTCTGCTATTTTTGAAAAATCGAAGAACGACTGACATTTTTAGAATCTGATCTCAGGTCAGAATGGGTTAATCAGACCAGTGTGTGTCCAGTGGAAACCTCGCATGAATCTGATCTCAGGTCAGAAGGGGTTAAGAGATGTGCATTTGTTGTGGCGCTAACTCCACAGACTCACGCGCTGTCGTCTCCGTTCCACAGATCGTGACTTTTTGATTGATTGAAATATTTACTAACAGTTTGCAGAATTACAGTACATTTCAAGCACAAACTCAATACAAAGACTGTTAACTGTGAGTGGACGACCCAATTAAGCATTACACTTGTTTACAACAGGGTCCACTTTGTTCAATTCATCAAAACATTTAGAGACGTACAAATAGACACTTCTATATAGTTAAAGAACATAACAGGAATTCATCATAAAGGAAGCAAAAAGGGAAAAGAAACACATACAGTGAGGGGAAAAGGGGGGGGGGTGATTCAGATTTTACAGAGGCCAGTTTCGAATTGCAGCCGTCCGTAGGTGCCCTTTGAGAGCGGTTTTGAAGGAGTCAAGGGATTCACATGTCTTAATGACTGTTGATAGGGCGTTCCACATTTTGGTGGCATAGGAGCGAAAATAATTTAGTCCCTTGTTTGTGCCGAATCTGGGTTGTACAGGGTTTGTTGACTCACGTGAGGGGCCACGTCTCTGTTCCACAGCGTGAGGGAGGTCCAGTTGAGGTCCAGGGTGAGAGGGGCGTAGTGCTCCCCCAGGCCGGTCACCAGCGAGGAGGCCAGAGCGGTGGACAGCTGCAGGTACTGGTCAGCAAACAGCAGCGGAGCCACCGTGCTGTTCACACTAGAGGAGAGGTCCGAGACGCAACAGGAAAGACACACGCAGCAAACAGGCAAACAGGAGAGATACATTAACTGAGGATGTCTTCTAAATCCAACCAGTTTTTTCTGAAAAACCCATGTTTCTTTATCAGTTGTGTTCACACCATTTCATGCCAAGGACGCACAGAATGATATATATTTGGCCACAGACCCCCCATCTTAAAATATGTTGTTCCAGGGACCACCCCACCCCCCCCCCCCCCCCCAGAAGCAAAGATACGAGTTAAAAACGTTGGCTGTGAAAGAATATTCAAAGATTTGCACTCGTTTTCAAAAAGAATATACTCAGTGCTGTGCTATGAGCTTGTAGATCTGCTATTTTTCAACAGCTAAAGTATAACATAATGCTTAAAAATCACCAAAAGGGGTTCCCGTCCTGAATGGGTTAAAGCCTCACTGCAGAAATGTGTCATGTGTGAATCTCAATAACCTGAACAAGTACTGTACGGAACCAGTGTTGTTTTTGGCAGCAAATTTTGATTTTAGTCTCTTGAATAGTTTTCATTTAGCTTTAGTTACATTTTAAATGTAATAATAATAGCCGATCTACAAGCTCACGATGCGTCGCGTTGTGAGCTTGTAGATCGGCTATTTTCAGCATGCAACTAATTGTAAAATGACTTATACTGGATCTCTTGTCCACTAGTCCCTTCCTAACATTTTAGTCTAGTTTTTAATTTGTTGACGAAATTGTCAGTATATTTAGTTTTAGTTTTAGTCATCATAGCTTAGTTTTTATTTAGTTTCCATTTCGTTTTTTTGTCAGTGGAAAAAAAATTCGTCTTCGTTTTAGTCGACGAAAACAACACTGTACGGAAACAGTACTTACATGACCCGTCCATTGGATTGACGGCGCACAAGGAAGCCAAAAGGTTCAGGTTGGAATTCAACGGTGTAGAGGGGGTTCTGGACATCAGTATAAATGTCATCATGGGGGAGAGGAACCTCGTATCGCTGAGAGGAAGGGTCCTTTATCTGGAGGGGAACAAAGCACAGTAACTTGTTATACCTTTCCAGCTGGGAACACCTCTGTGTCATTTTAGTTGTTGTCGGTCAGAAACTTATCCCCAAGTTTGTTTGGTTTTTAACAAACTTAACACCCTACTTGATCATACTACTTTGTGGGGGTGGCTGTGGCTCAGGAGGTAGAGCAGGTCGTCCAATGCCAATGATCCGTGGGTCGGAGGTTCGAATCCCGGCTCCTCCTGTCTACATGTCGAAGTGTCCTTGGGCAAGACACTGAACCCTACATTGCCTCCAATGAGTCGGTCGGTGAGAGCTCGCCACCATTGGTGTATGAATGTGGGAAATGAGGACACTGGTGACGACTGTTCGCCGCTTCACCTCCCAATGTATGAATGAATGAAACATTGTGAAGCACTTTGAGCACTTGGAAAAGCGCTATAAAAATGCAATTCATTATTATTATCATTATTATTACTACAGCGTCCCGCAAAAGTATCAAAAGCAGCAGATCTGTGAGCTCAAAATGCGACACATTTTGAGCTTGTAGTTCTCGCACTTTTGATACTTTTAAATGTGATTCCTGAAAAGTAATAAAGTAGATTTGGAAAATGGGGTGTCTTTTCGTGCTTTGAATAACTTAAGTACTCTTTTATACTTTCCAAAATGTTTTAAAAAAATAGCAAAAGTGACAGATCTACAAGCTCACAGTCACAACACGTCACAAGAAAATGTAGATCATCCTCACAGACAGATAACAATATCGATAGAGGTATTTTGTAAAACAGATAGTGATATCTTTGTGATTTGGTCCCCCATTGCCCGGCCTTAGAGATTACATACCGGTGCGTACTCCATCTCTTTCTGAAGTAATGTAAGAATAATATAAGGCAGAGATAAGACAGCCAGACCCTACAGACAGACAGACCTGACAGACAGACAGACAGACAGACAGACAGACCCTACAGACAGACAGACAGACTCACGGTGAGGTGCAGGCGACCGTGGCTTTCCTCCATGACCTCCAGACGGAGGGTGGCGACCTCCCCGGGCAGGTAGGAGGCGTGGGCGGAGCGCGTCAGGGCGGCAGCCTGGCCTCGCGCGGTGGGGGTGAGGGGTCCCATGCCGTAGCCACCGGCATACGCCCGTGGATAGAAGCACCACGGTGGTCCTCCTCCACCACCAGACAGAGGAGCAAAACAGCAGCCTCTCCCTTCACACTCCCCCTGGCTAAGGGCTCTGTCCCTGGCACAGTCAAACCTGTCCTCCAGGGCCATAGCACAGGTGTCGTCGTCGTCGTCATCATCATCGTCTCCACTGGGACTATTACGAGTGTGGGTTCGCCCTGAGTCCTGTGTGTGCTGCTGGTGGTGGTGGGACTCAGGATCGGGGCCAATGTTACCCAAAGGGACTCTCCCTCTCTCGTTGCTCTGTAGTTTTGCTGAGTGGATCAGACGTCTCACAAATGCAACCACAGGGTTTTGCTGTGCACTGGTTGACTTGATCTGTCTGATGATCTCGTGTTCAGGACAATATCTGATGTACAAACATGTCAATAATAATGTCAAAGTGAGCAGGATCATAGCTGGGGCCGGCGAAGAAGACAATACAGCCATGCTGTGAATATTCTGTGCATGTATAAACTGTGTTTAATAGTTTGAGTAACGTTTAGGAACGTGGAACTATGTTACTGTTACAGGTGCAATCAGACACTGCTGCTGAAGTTGGCTGTCATTATTAGCTCCCCCAAACATTATAAACGTCATCATTCCACTATTCCCACAGAAGACAAGATAATTATTACATCTGTATCAGACTGCACTTTGTATATTTACGTGTCGACGCAAAAAGCAGAACTTATAAAGACCATTTAATTCTGTTAAGCATGACCAAAACATCCACGTTTTGGCGTAGTGCCAGCCTGCTAACAAGCTAAGTGGATGATCCACTTAGCTTGTTAGCAGGCTGGCACTACGGCAAGCCTCCTAGGACAAACGAGAAATGCATGTCGCCTCTGTAGTCTGACTCTGTACTACAGTGGAGGGACCATACGGAATTTAGGGTCGGGACAAAGCTGCTTAATTGTTATATTAAACTCTGGTAGGCCTATTATGATAGCTCTTGATGTTATTGTATAGGCTGTCTGTTCTTGCCGTAGCCTATCTGCATTCACAAGTACCTATAAATTAGCATGTATCTTAATTGCATGTATACAAAATCACTGTTTAATTATGTTTGTTTTGTGCTGGCCTTGCTGTGTGCAGTCCCAAAAATGGGGAAAATAATAAGTGTTTTGTCTTTATTTATTTATTTGTTTTGGTAGCTGTAGCCTAATAATGATATTTTGGATTTAACACAACCCTGAAAAAAAAAAGAAAAGTGATTGCCACATCATGGATTCAGCTCCAATCATATCAAATTAATGACGGAAAAATCCATCCGTGGAAATGAAATACACAATCTGCCCACCAGGTAGCAGCATCGTGCTGCAGTAGGCTAATTTGTAGTCGCTCAGAGTAAAAGTAGAGCAGGGGTGCCCACACTTTTTTTACTTGAGAGCTACTTAAATGACCAGCAGAACAAGATCTACCCACCAAGTCCAAAAATGATATTATCCCATTGCTGAAAATAGTTAAAAAATCTACCTGTGGGGGCTTTGGAGTGTGTCTGTGTGTGTGCGTGCGTGCGTGAGTGCACCTTAGACAGGCCTGAGTGCATGTCAAATATGAACACAAAAATTGTTGTCCCCAAGTTTTTATGCTTAGGGTTAGGTTTAACATTAGACATCTATCCATTAGGTTAGATCAGTTATAGTGTGTGTGTGTGTGTGTGTGCATGCATTTGCATTATGCACCCTCTTTGAATATGCCACTCACTTTGAATAAATATTTTAATAACGTACGTTTGCAAGACTGGAATGCTGTGTTATTCTGAATGATGCAGACAACACAACACCCATGTAATGGAATATTAATATTTGCATAGTTTCACTTCATGTGTCCTTCATTTCCTTCAATGACGTTTTCTTGTTCTTCCATTTTGGATGACTGATGAATGTTGTTTTTTGCCGAATGTTCCCCTATTTTTAAGACATGCCAACAATAAAGATGCAAGGCTGCTGCGGTTAAACTAACAATCCAGATGTTATGGTGGTATACACTTTCAGCACATGGCGTTCGTAATTTTGCATTGTGGGTTTGAGGCAGGCTGCTTTTGATGTAAATCAATCAAGTCACCTTAATTCAAGGGGCATTATGCCACTTGAACTATTTTTTTTTTAATTTAAATTATTTATATTTTAGGCCAGGGGCATGTCATGTGGTCTACCTGCACAGCCTTTGTGATCTACTGGTAGATCACGATCTACCTTTTGGGCACCCCTGAAGTAGAGTAAGGCCCTTTCCCAATTCCTTTTTTAACCCTACCCCTCAGCCCTTGCCCCTCCCCCTTGCCCCTACATAATGAGTGTCAAGGGGTAGGGGGATAAATCATCCCCCTAGGAATTGGAACGTCCCTAAATATTGAACGTCCCTTGCAGATATTGACATGTGATATAATATATTGATATACAACCTGTTGTCAGAAAATAGCTGATCTGCAAGCTCACTACAGGCCAGTGGTCCCCAAACCTTTTCATGTCAAGGACCCCCAAATTGACACTAATTAGCCCGCAGACCCCCATTTGAAGAGATATGCCACGGACCCCATAGATTATTTTTACGAATCTAGCAGTGTCACGGACCGCCAGTGTGACATGCAATAGTCCATGGACCCCCATTTGATGGCATTTCTGTCTCTGGGACCCCCAATTTATATTGTAAAATCAATGTTAATTAACTCTGAGAGTGTACAAACTATCATTTAGCTGGGGACCCCCTGGAACTCTCAAGCCACTTTGGAAACCACTTTCCATAAGCTGTAGATCGGCTATTTGGGGAGAATATAACATTGCTGTGGTTATGATGAAATAAATATAATTTTGTCTCATCTTGGTAGCCCACCATGCAGAATGTAATTCAGAATAGCTCATTCTGACACCTGCTCAACAATTGGTACAGATCCAATTATACAAACTGTTAATACAATAATCAATGAATCAGGTACGATATCGAATCAGGTGTGATATCGATATATATATATACATACATAACTATATACACTTTATAGTCACTTGCACTTTAGACTTATTGGGAGCCTCTATTTATTGTTGAGACCGTCCTATTGCTGGAATTGTTTTTATTAATTATATCTTGCTGACCTATTGGGTCGCAATTCCCCAGGTGGCGTAGTAGGCTACCTTAATCAACACCACCCTACCACATTTGCAAATGGGGGGTCCGCGGGATAATTAGTGTCAATTTGGGGGTCCTTGACATGAAAAAGTTTGGGAAGCACTGCTATAGAGCGTCGCAGTCCCGCCCCCTTTCATGACGACGCCAGGCCCAGGAAATGAATCCCAATGCATTTTTCCCATAGACATTTCAAAACGTATTTATTTAAAGACCTTTTAAGCGTCGTACGAAGCCAACTCTTGTCGTGACAAATCATGACAACACACACAATTTTGGACCAAACAAATAATTACAAAGAAGAAAACCAACAAAAAGTGTTGTAAACTGCCGTTTTCTTTGTTTGGCCCGAAAAAAAATGTTTGTTGTCATGATTTGTCACGACAAGAGTTGGCTTTGTCCGCGGCGTAAACGTCTTTAAATAAATACTTTCTGAAAAGTCTATGAGGAAAATGAACAGGAATTTATTTTCCGGGTCTCTCGAGGGGGCGGGACTGCGACGCTCTTATAGGGTGGGTTCAGTAACACGAGTCTCCATTTCTCTCTCCAGCTCTTTGGTAACAGAAAACTCTTTCACAATCAGCTGAGAGAACAAGATACACAAGTGAAATATTGTTTTCACCAAAACATATCTGCAGGCCTACCGTTAAAACACAGAGGATTTCACGTGTGGATGGGGTCCCAGAAAAAGAAAGAAAATCACACTTGTTTTTATCAGCCAGATGATGTGTTGCGTTGTCATTTGCTTCCCTGAACAAACATTAAAGTCCATAGTCTTGGCTGGCCAAAAACTACAGCATAACTATATGCTACCCATAGTTCACCCTGCAGCAACAGCATCACATACCAATGTACAGAAATGACACTAGGGGTCTATACGGTATAGCAAATGCTCCACAACAGCGCAAGCACCAACAACAAAACAGGGGTTCCAGTGAACGTTGTTTGTATGTGCAGATCAGGGGTCATCATCAACGTGTCTGAACATGAAAGAAAGAAAAGGTCGGTGGCAAGACTTGTCCGTGGCCATTTTATTAAATATATTGTCCATCATTTTTATTTTTTATATAAATATTCACAATCTTAATCTTAAATGTGTTTTAAATAAAGTCTCATTAGAACGTTTGCACTCGTCCACATATGACGTAAATTCTCCATTCATTTTCAACGCGCAACAAATTCACGGGACCGCGCTCACGTGACTACGCTTGCGGTGTCGGCACCGCGACTTCTCAGGGCAAAAACGCATGGTCTCATTGAAAATGAACTATAGGCGCGTTTTATCGCTCCCCGTTTGCAAGGCTCTTATAGGACAAAAAGCTGTAGCGGCCCTCAAAAATAAAAAAGGTATCAAATGAGGATCCATGGCTTAATGCAGATCAAACTGAGGGCCATTGAACAACCGCTCCAGAACCCAGTGGAATTGAACCAGGAAGGACTCCATTTATGGACATAACTTGGCTGACTCATTTGTGACATCACTGTGATGACGAGGGCATCCCCCCCAAAATATAAAGACTAACCATGTGAGCTTAATATAGGAGTAGCTTCCCGTTCCGGGTTGTGATATCATCAGTGTGCTTGCTCATATACAACGTTGACACAATGTTGTCCCGTTTGGTTCGTTTGGGGCCCGGTTTGGCCCGTCTCCGGCCCGATGCAGCGTGCAGGGCTCTCTCCGTCTCCCAGTCGCAGCGGCCTCACGGACTGGCCGGTGGTTCCGCCACCGCGTCCGATCTACAGCCGCCCCGCGCCGGGGAAGGTCAACGTGGACGCGGCGAGGTCAGCCCGTTCGCCGAGAACCCGGACTTCCACGGGTTCTCCGCGGATCCCGTGGTCGACGAATGGAACATGAAGATCGGCTTCTTCCTGGGCATCTCCGTGGTTCTGGTTCTGGGTGGAACGTTCATCCACTACCTGCCAGACCACGGCATGCGCCAGTGGGCCAGGAGGGAGGCCGAGAGGCTGATCAAGCAACGCGAAGCGGAGGGTCTTCCTCTGATCGATGACGACTACTATGACCCAAGGAGCATCGTGCTGCCCGGAGGTGGTGGAGAGGAGTAGGATGTACAGTAGTAGGATGTACAGTACAATAAGATCACTGTCATTATCATGCACACCTACACCTGGCCACCTACATCATGTGCGCACGAGAAAATAACACAAATGTGTTCTCTACAGGAATTGTCCAGTGCAACAATTACATTGTCTGAAAAGCCAGACAACAGTGTACATCGTCTGGCTATACAGACAATGTACATTATTGTTGCAAAAACATCCCACCACGGGAAGACATTTTATTTACAGCTTTACAGCTAAGTGCCCCTATCCAAATAGCCGATCTACAAGTTCACAACGTGTCGATGCATATGGGCTTGTTGAACTATTTTTAAAATGTTTTTCAATATAGTTAAATATGGCTATAATAGGTTTAGGCATAAGGCGGCGTGCAAGATAATGCCCTCTGAGTCTTGCTCAAGGGACACCTTCACATAGCCTTGGCCTGGACTTTAATCCAGGTTCCCAGACCGCCTCTCTACCCAGTTACCGCCCTCACACAGTAGCCTACTGTATGTGAGAGCTTGTGATATTACACAAAGCAGTGATGACAGCAGGCTCCATATAGAGGGGTGCCCTGGGCCAGCCATTACTGAGGTGTAGCCTACTGTACTATTAAGCCGATTAGCTACACCTGGCCAACAGGGCATTTCCCATCTGTGGCTTCGTCTATATGGGAATTTGAAGGTTCCATTTCTGAATTCTGACTTCCACTATATTGACACATAAGAAAGGTTTTAATAAGTTAGGATAAAATTATTATAAGGGGAGGGGAGGCTGATAATTAGCACCAACATAATATGTTGAGTTATTACTTCAAATCTTAATATCACAATTATTAACTTTGAAATTTGATTATTTGTAATGAACAATTATTATTTGAAAGCTGCCTGTTGGAAGGGCTAGTGCCCCTGTCCTCAAAAACAATGTTTGTTAGAAATGACTTAAACAAACATTAGCACCCGTTGCACAAACATTATGTTAATTGATGTTGTAAGATCACTTCACATGGGTGTGATTTTTTTTAAACGCTATTTTGCGCTAATGCATTAAGTTGATTATAAAGATCACACCCATGTTGTGAAGTGAGGGGCGCCCTTACCATCGTACATCATCATAACGTAAAATAGACACTGTCTATTTGCTCAGACACTATGATGTAAAATTGTCCATTCATTGTCAAGGGGAATTTAATGTTTGTGAAGGACAAAGGTTGTGCTAGCAACCCTCAAAAAATGAATCTATAAGAAGTTTTGTGTCAATTCATTGATTATATACATAGGCTATAGTAAATAGTAGCCTATATAAGAAACTATTTGGTGGGCTGTGAGGATATTAGAAATGGACCCCCAAATGTTTGTCAGAACATGAAATTGGGTTCTTTAACTAGGACCTTTGAGCCTGAGCTGCCATCATTCTCTCTTTTTGCTTCATTAGACATTTCCTTCCGCTGGCGTAGGCTCCCAGGTCGCCGTAGCGTGAATTGTAGGCCATGGCGACATCACTGAAAAGCTGCAGCTCCTTCATGCAGTTCTGCTGATAACTGTGACCCTCCCTCTGGTGACAGGCCCTCATACGGTCCTGGACCACCTTCACAATCTCCTGGTCCACCTTGTAGTCTCTCCTCCACTGCATCTCGGCCTCGTAGTAGCAGAGGAAATCCCCCTCCTGGCACTGGGTCAGCTCAGGAACACGTCGGAACTTCTGGTGGTAGTAGACGGACTTGTCGCCAGCCTGGATCTTCTCCACGACACCTCTGAACGTGGTGACGGGGAGATCCACAGAGTAGTAGAAGAGTTTGGTCACAAACAGGGCCGGGTTTGGCAGTCCTGTCTGTTTCTCTGCGACCGGGGTCTGGCGAGGAGGTTCCGGGTAGGCGTCCTTATCAAAATCCGACGGCATTTGGGCTGTTGTTTTGTTTTCATCAGAACTTATAACGAGATATATCTAAGCTGTGTGGTCCAAGGAAACTAGTATCTCAATCCAATGTGTCTGGATCCTGGGTAGTGCTGAGAGAATACTAATTATTAGGTGCAGGACTCAAGGGTCTTGAAATGTTGAGTCTTGACTCATGAAAAGGAGATCAGATTAAATCTGGGCTCTCTTCTGTACATTTTTATACTGCCATCAATTAATGCGTGCGTCATCCCGGTGATGTCACAATGTGTCGACTATAGTGCGTGCGTCGCAGTCCCGCCCCAACGAGCGGCCCGGAAGAGAATTCCCCATTAATTTTCCCCATTAATTTTCCCCATTAATTTCCCCATTAATTTCCCCATTAATTTCCCCATTAATTTTCCCCATTAATTTTCCCCATAGACGTTTCAGAAAGTAAAGACCTATACATTCTCGGACAAAGCTAACTCGGCTGCTGACAAATCATGACAATAAATACAATTCTTTGGGCCGAACAAATAATTAGAAAGAAAAACGGGCAGGGTTAGGTACACCTTTTGTTGTTTACTGTGATGATTTGTCATCATCCGAGTTGGCTTTGTCCGAAGCTTACAGGTCTTTAAATTAATACTTTTTGAAACGTCTATAGGAACAATTAATTGGGAAATTCTCTCCCGGGCCACTCGTCGTCATAAAAGGGGGCAGGACTGCGACGCTCTATAGTCTATAGTTATACCCATATATGGAATCCCAACGTCAGCCATTCCCAAATATTAGTCCATGATGTCACACTTAGTTGAGTCAGCCAGCTCATAGTCATAGCCACATTGAAGTTCCTTGTGACATTCCTAGTGTTTCTCGTGATTTCCCTGTGTGGGTTCGTGGGAAATAAACCTCTTGCATCTTCACTGCACTGCCTGTTCCTGTTAGTTCTGCATTTTTGAGTCCTATTTAGCACTCTAAGCACACCTTGTCGTGACTCGTGATATTAAAATAATTAAAATAATGATCATCTCTATGGGAAAAAATAATTGGATAATTTTCAGTTGGTCCAGCGAAATCACGCCCACAAGCTGCCAACTTGCACTTTGCATACAAGTCGGCCATGAATGGCCTACTTGTGCGCGAGCAGAGCGCACAACTTATGCGCAATGCTTGGCCGTTCTGTTTCGCGCCGCGGTCAACTAATGCTCTATAAGCAGACCCCAATCAAGTAATTGAAACATGACATATAGTTTATATACTACAAACTTAATTGATCCACATGTCTGCTGCCTAAACGGAACCTCCATATTGTTTTTGTGAAGTACACCGATTCAGATTCCCAAGCTGGACAGGTTTCCATACAATGCTTCAAAGTTTGATGTACAAATGACACCTGCTGTGACACACTGTGGTATTTTAATAAATATATTCTACCATATTTTGTAACAATTTGAAACTTTAGTGCATTTCTTTTAGTCTTGCCCATTTCTGGCATTATTCCAATTTAGGGGTGGGTGGGTTGATAGTTTTTGACGCTGAGCATTTGGGCCAAGGTGCTGTTTTAAGTTTTTACCTTTTCATTACAATTAGGTTGTGACATTGTATTATGTAAGAAACATGTTTTTAGCTCATTTTACTTCACTTAAGTGTTACTTTTCTTTAACAAATTAGCTATGTATCATGATCTGAAATGAGTATTAGGCACCAATACTTGACTTGCATGTCCACACTATAATACAAGCATGTGGAATTGATGAAAATTACTAGCCCATAGACCATGGGCGGAGCTTGGGGGGGTTCAGGGGGTGCACTGCACCCCCTGAAAAAAAAAAAAGTTTTTTTTTTTTTTAACTTTAATACCTTCTGGCTTCTGACTGTAGTTTGTAATCATCTCTCTTATCATGATATGATGACTCGCTGTATGGCTGTAGTGCATGTGTGTGAGCTGCTGTACTACCTAAATAACTCATTTTTAGGGGTTAGGGCATTGTAAAAACGCTAAAATAATAAAATAAAGGTTAAAAAAATCGGGTGTCGTTGGCCAAGCAGTCGCACCCCCCAGCGTCAACTTCAAGCTCCGCCTATGCCATAGACCCCGCCCACTCGACTGAGCGCACTGGAGGCTCACTGGAGTCTGACAATCAGGCTAGAAAATTACACTATTGGACTAAGTATCAGCAATAACATTTACATCTTTCTTGTGTCCGTTTTAATGTAATGCCCACAACATGTAGTCTCTGGTTGAGGTGAGGATCGAACAATTGGTTCACTGTTTAAAGGACAACTTTTGTTTTTTTCAACCAAGGTTCATGTTTTAGGTTGTTATTAGAGAAAGTAAAAGATGAGTGTAATTTTCTTTTCATTTGCTGCTTTCTTTCATTTTAGCCATTTTTGACAGGGGGGCAGGGCATTCGGACATGGGGCTAAATACGTATTTCTTTACAAAATATTATGGCAATTTCTTTTTTTATTATTTACTATAGTCCTACTAGACCCCAGGAAATTACATCCGGCCCCAAAAGATCACAGGATCTACTGAATGTGAAGGTAGCCTACTGGGGGAGGAAGCCACACTGTGTGTCATAGGCTCAATATGTCAGTTTGACACATTCAGTAGATCCCATGATCTTTTGTGGCCAAATATAATTTATTGGGGTCTAGTAGGACTAGAGTAAACAATAAAATAAATCGCTATAACATTTAGCAAAATATAAAAATACAAAAAAATACATATTTAGCCCCATGCTCGAATGCCCCCGCCCCCCTGTCAAAGACAGCTAAATACCCTAAAACAAAATAAATCAGCAAATGAAAAATAATGAACACACATCTTTTACTTACAACCTAAAACATGAACCTTAAAGTTGTCCTTTAAGGTGAAGTTAACGTGCACTATGGGAAAGTCCTGCATGTATACACTTGCATGTTATGGGTATTATAAGCATTTATTTGTTATATGGTTGTTCATAGTTTGGTTTACATAATAATGTTAAGCCACATTCACCAAGATAAACCCAACATTACAAGAAAACGTTGCCGAAACACTTTAAATGTAATAAGATTTATTAACATTTATTTACAGAAACAATAACGGATATAAAAAACAGTTATAATTGCATACATGGAAGCAATTGAGATAGCAGGGTATCCAAGGACAAAATAATAAAATAAAACCCACACTAACTAGAACATTTAAACTCAATTTGTCTACTGAATCAAACAGAAAAACAATAATAGCCTCCCTAACTGACAACAAAAGCAGGAGAAAACAAACATTGTGGCCTAGCAAGGAGGACCGGTTCTGTGGGTTTATATACTGTACAGCAGACAAGCAAATGACATTCAGGTGTGGGTGGTGGAGGCAGAGAGAGCATGGCAGACCTGAAACCCATGGAAAGAGACAGCTCTCTTCCAAAATTAGGCCAGAGTAAAATCACTAAATCAGTGCAATGGAACAGCCCTTCCCATGAGATCAAACATCGGTTTTAACGTTACCTCACCATAGAATGTTCACACTATAATACAATCATGTGACATCTGTGAAAATGACACTCTGGACAAAGTATCAGCAATAACATTGTTAACATCTAATTTCATGTAATGTCCAGTACATCAGTCTCTGGTTGACGAACAAAGTTCAATTAAGGTCAAGGAGAATTGTCCTGACAATAACAACATAAACAAGGCACATTTCCAAAACATATCTTGAATGAATGAGTTTAACATACAATCTGGAAAGGTCCTGCATGTATACTCTTGCATGTTATGTGCATTATAACTTAAGCCTTATTTTCTTTTCTTACAGGCATTTGTTGCATATTGTTCAGAGTTTGTCTCAACGATCTGAATCTTGATCATGATAGCCTATCTGTACAACATTTACTGTATGCATGGACATTCAGTGATTACTGTCTAGTGGAAAATAAAACATTATACTAATAATAATCCCTTATTTGCTACTTGAAAATGAATATGTGAGACTAATGGGCACTGAAAGTAAACAGCGTATACGCTGTGTTCTGTTCTTGGTTTAGGTAAATAATGTTAAACCACATTCACCAAGATGAAGTTGTCATTACCGAGATGGCATTGTCATCTAGCCTGTTTATTGCCCCGGAAGCCACGACCCCTACAGATTACTACGACCTCAGTTCAGACAAGAGGACTTTAGGAATTTAAGCATAAGCGCAGGAATATAAACTGTCTGCTGTATGACGCGTACATGTAACTATTGTTCTAGTCTTTGGAGAAGGCAAATTAAATGATGCCTTTCATTGTTTGCTCAATTGAATGTTCATTGCAACAGGTCCTCTGAACGTAAATCCCAAGTAGAATGTGATGTTTTCATTACCAGAAGGCACTGAAGGCACATAAAGTGGGAGGATAGTGAACTTATTTTTCTTTGGACCTTCAAGGTACACGGTTCCATCTTCAGTCCAACCAGACACACATTTCAACATCCTAGCAATCTCTGGCATTTTCCATGCTTCTCCGCTGTACCATTTCATTCGTTTTTCAGAGACTGAGAGCATCTTAGTAATCGTTTCAACCTTGCTTTTATGGACAATTTTGTCCAATCCACTACCATTGGTGAGAAAGAAATGTGTGTAAATTCTTCTCTTTCGTGGAGGAATGTCCTTCATTTTTATCCCATACGATCTTTTCAAGTGTTCCACTGCCGTTTGAACAATTCCGTATTTGGTTTCTCTATCGTGATCTGTGTCATTGTCCTCTGGCCAAAACAGCAAGGTCAGCAAGAAAAGTGCACTAGGGAAACATCCCCTTTTCTCAGTTGGGAATTGGTCACTGAGTGTTCGTAGATCTTTCAGAGCAGCTACCTTTTGAGACTGAGGAGATAGGCATTTCAAAGCTAGATGGGTTATTATGTAATTAACAAGATCCCTTTGATCAAGGTTGGCCTTCAATGGGTTTTTCGGGTAAAGAGTTAGGATGGTCTCAAGTTTTGCTACTGCATCCTTTTCTTTCTGCGTCTGGTCAGTCAGCTTTGAGAGGATGGTTGTTATATTACCTCCTCCAAGGTGACAAATAACCATGCGTTTCATGAATGGAGTCATACTGTCTGGGTTTGACTGACACTGCTTCATAGCTGTTCTAAGTGAAGCGTCTGAGAAGTACTTCCCGTACTCTGAAGATTTCTTCCCCATCCATGCCAAAGGATTGTTTATCTTCATCTCTGGCCCATCAATGGTGTCCTCTTCATCTGCACTGAAGTCTGTCTGGAAGTAGCTGAGTTCCTCTGAGATCCATTCAAAGGCTTCCTGCATTGTCTTATGGAGATTTTTCAAACGATCATGTAAGCGCTCCCAGGGCTCTCTAACTTCCTCAGGGATGTATTCTGTAACCAAGTACTTCATATATTCGGAATGGCCATTGTGTGCGTTTGAAAACACTTCCAATGAAGACATCAACTTCAGCAGGCTGCATCCAACCTCAACCTCAGCATAATATCCTGAAGCGTTCATAGTTCCTGCATCAGAGGCAGCTGCTTTCTCACATTGTTTGAAGCACTCCATGGCTTTTAGTGCAGTGTCCACAGCATCTTCTGTATTTTGCACAGTCTTGGGTACTTTTTCAATGAATTTACACTTGGCATTGAACCATTTCTTGTACACCTGACCTTTTGTATTTAGTATGGTCGAGTTGTTGGGCATCTGTTTGGCTGCCTTCTCTGCCCAGTCTTTAGCCTCTTCAAACTTCTCAAAGTTATAATGAAGACGAGCAAGCTGCTGTGCAAAAAATGCATCTCTTTTGAAACGCTGGTATGCTTCCGTGAGTAATGTGATTGCCTTTTCTGGGTCCTTTTCAGTTTTACACACATGCTCTATTAGAGGAGAAAAGAAACTGTCCGTTTCATCCCCTTTGCTTATTCTGTAACGCCTTAAGAACAGTGCTCTCAAAAAACCCAAATACTCTTCCTTTCCGAACCTGTGCTCAAAAAGTGCTTTTTCATGGAGCAGATCCATTGCCAAACTACTTTGGCTCTTTTGGTCTCCAAGAAGCTGTTGAAGGATTTCTTTGGCAACTAGCGGATGAATGATTCTGATTGATGCAATGTGAGTCTTCTCGTCGCGTAGGTGTATGAAGACCAGTTTAGCTTGTTCACTGAGAGCTCTCTCAAATGTATGTCGGCGAAACCTATCCATGTGGATGGTTAGTGCAAGCAGAGCTTCACAATGGGACTGAGAAATGAAAGAGTTTTGTACGTATGTATTAAGCAATGCCACATAGAGAATGAGGCGAGTGACAACAGATTCAGGATCAATGCCTTGAAGCAAATGTTTCACAAATTTTTCAACATACTCCGAAATCTTTTGATCGTTGAATTCTTCACTCATCAAGACAAATGTCAAGATGAATTCTGGCTCATACTGTTTCTCAAGTATCTGTCGTTTTCTAGCAAACTTCCTCTTCTCCTCATCAGAGAGTTTGTGAGTGACAGAAACATTCTGTAATGGAGATTCTTTGCATTTCTTCTCTGGATCATGGGATCGTTTGCAGCTCAACAAAATGAAACAAAGACTTCCTTGGTGGACTCTTTTGGTATGCATAGCAACCTCTAGTTCATTCCTTAGCTCATCAAGATATTCTTTGTCAGAATCTTCAATGAGAAGGAGCACAGGAAGACATTTCTGGAAATCAATTTCCTCATACTCTCTCAGCTGAACTGCATGTTGCGTGACAACCGAGGCAGGGTATGACGGATTCACCACAGCACATCTTAGATCTTTCCGATTTTTCCACAGCAGTTGCCTCGCCACAGTGCTGCCACCACTACCTGGATGATGGAAGATGTTGAAGCTGATCACAGAACTCTGATCAGTATTTTGTTTCAAGGTATCACTGAGAAGTTTAGAAATGTCACAATAAGCATCCCTTTCAATGACCTCTACAACATCTCGCCGCTCAGCAAGCCAAAGGTTCAACCACGCTACTCTTCCCCCACGGTAGAACTGGCGTTCAATGTTTGCTTTCTCTGCTTTGATGAATTCTTCACTTGTCTCATCACAGTGATAGATACTCAGAATTTCAAGAGAATACATCCTTTCTTCTTTGCGTGTTTCAAGAACACATTGCCCCTTTACAACCGTGGGCAAAAGGTTGGTGGCTCGTGATGTTATTGGTTGGATTTGCTGCAATGTTCCATCAATGTGGCTCATTTTCATCCCAACAACACTGAAACGGTCCACATCTTTTGCTTCACATAAACCTTCAGCATAGCTTTGCCACTTCAGAAAGTATTCCTCAGATTCAGAGATGCAAATTATGTCATCATGGCCTTCCATATCAGTGAAAAACTCATAAAAGGTGTGCAAGAGTGGTTTCTCAACTGGAGATGTGAGAAGGAAAAGCACCTGGAATGTGTCTTTTGGCAAGATTTGTTTACAGATCAAGGACACAGATTCCTTCAGGAGAGTCAATTTTGTTTTGGTCCAAGTCATTTCATCACAGTGGCTTTCGTTTCCTTTGTAGTCAGTGCGCCCATTGCAAAATATCCAGCTTGTCTGCTCAAACAGATGCAAGTGGCTTTCAAATTCACCAATTGTCATACCATTTGGGATTTTGTAGTTCTGCATAAAATGCAAATTTGCAGCATGGTGCTGAAGGAAACTACTGCATAGGCCTGAGTGATTTGAGTCTGGGTCAAAGTCGAACACACAGAATATGTTCATGTTGAGTAGCCATTCAATGCTGCAAAGATCTTCTGGTTTGAATTTGTTATTTACAATTATGTACCATTTCTCTTTTTCAATGAATTTCTTGCCACTGGTCACAAGCATTGTGAGTTTTCTGCCTAGATCTTGGCAGATGTCCGGTGTACGAAAAGACTGACCATGCTCTGCTTCTTTCCTTTGAGCGTCCCTATCTCTGACTCTGTGGTAGAAGTCACTTTGGTCTTTGTCAATCACTGTCTCAGATTTTGAGCCCACCCTCCGGTAAATTGTACCTTTCTCAAATTGGACTTTGTTAGCCTCCTCTTTGAAGTTTGGTAGGCAAACTGAATACACTCTGCCATTGACAATACTTACGGATGGTACAATGTCAACCTCTATTACATAGCTTTTCTCACTACTTGTGCGATCAATCACTTCAATGAAACGGGGTGGACGTATACATTGGCGTACATGCTCACTGTCAGAGAGAGTGAAGCTCCTCTCAATGTGATCTAATGCATCTACATACATGTCTTTTTCTTTCACAGGGACACCAATGATCTCACCGTGTGTGTACCCTGCATCATCTCTGCTGTCCATCACACCAAAGTGAATTGTGCCATTTGATCTCATATTCATACAGCCAGTACCAAATTTGAGAACCTCTTTGGCAAACTTTGCTTGTAATCGTACTCTGTCCAATAAGGCAGCAGTAGCAAAGGACTTGTATTCATGGCAAGGATTAATCAGATCAAAAACACCAGACTCAGGCTCCAAAACCCTGTGTTTTACATATGTAAAATCACTGCCTTCTTTGTCGAAAGGTCGTGGTTTGCAGTCCTCCTTTGAGGGCAACACACAGACAGAATGTTCCTGGCCAGTTTGTTTTTCACCTAGCACACCTTGATCTGTCTCTACAATATCTACAGGGTGAGCTTCATTTCCCCCTGGAAGACATTGACTGGATTTCTGTTCATTTTTCTTAATTCCCTTTTTACTTTTAGGGACACTTAATGTCTTTTGCTGACCTGGGGTGGTCACAGGGCCTTTAATAAGTTCATCTCTCTCATTGATTAGCAGAAGAGCAGGCCCTGATTTCATACCAATCTCCTTCCTCAGATAGTCCATCTTCAGTTTGAGGAGAACTCGTCCATCAACTTCTTCCTCGTGAAGTTTCTTGACGTACTGTTCTTTGACTCCGACAGTTCTTAGCCAGGAGCTTACCTGAGATTCTGTCCAGTTCTCAGGCTGCTCGGGTTCACCAGCTGTAAGGCAGAGACAAAAGAACAGCATTGGTTGTTTGTTGATACCAGAACAAAATATGTGTGAGGTGAAAGGGACAATCAGTTGAGATGATCAATCAATACAGGAAGTTACTGTACTTGTAATGTGATTTAATAGATCATATTATTGATGTATGTATTTTGAGGTGTAATCAGCCTGAACAGTCAGTTATGAACCTCCCCGCCAAGTGTTGTAACTGTAGTCATTATGGTTTCTGATAGAAAAATACTTGAATGTGAGTTTTTGCATTTTCCCATATAAGTCGATTATAATGATTGTGAAAAAAGGTCTTCGTTACGACCTCCATAATATAATGGTCAATGCCAATGAAAATACAGAGCGATTGGTGGCAGTGAGTGATTCCATAAAGGTAGCACTCCACCAAACAGACTAATGAGCATTTGCGCCTGTCGTAGACATGCGCAGAGCAAGTTCAGTCAGGGAACCTCAGTCAGCGCGCCGGCGCTCTCATCCACATGATTCACTCAGCCAATCACACGCTCACCCAATCTCTTATACCGGCTACTTTAACTGAAGGTTTTGCATTCATCCTCCTGCTTGCTTGCTTGCTGCTGCTTTTTGTATACTGTGCGCTGCTGTATACAAAGTGCTCAATTCTACGACTGCTGCTAATGTCACCAGTCTCGCCATTGCTGTGGCGTCTGGGCGATTAGGCTATGCACTAAACGTTGCTTTCATACAATTCTGGTAAGTCAGTGAGTTTAATTGGTTGGAAGAACGTGCACTGCTTTTGTTCACCGACGGAAATAACCTAGATTAAGTTGAAGCTGCTGCTTAAATGTCCTCCTCTGTTGCCATTTGTATCGTTGTGCCTCGATCACACCGAGATCGCTTTTTTTTTGTTAGCCAATGAATTTCACGTCGGGTCCTGTCCTGCTCACAGCACTAGTCAAGGAAGCAGCTTACTTGCCGTCTGCTCTGCTTTCCGCGTTCTTCACATGTAAATCCAGGCCAAAGTTTATAATCCGTTTTATGACTGGTCACGCTTGGTGCGCATTCTTGTCTTGGCTGCTACTAGTCAATATGTGGACGTAATATAGATTCAAGGCAACGGGATTAAAAGCATGCATTTGTCCACAGTGTAGAGTAGGAGAGTGGCAACACGCTTTGTATAGTTCCAACATTGTTCCTTGGCTGGAACTATCCCTTGAGATAGAACGAGCACTTCCGCATTCCATTGTTGCCAAGTGAGTCAACACTAATGTCGCCACTATTACTAGTTTACTCGGAGTATGTCCGCATCGCGTCTGTCAGGTATGTTGCCACGTCTGCACATTAAAAGCGTCTTGGGCTTGTTTTATTTAAGTCACTTGCCGGGTCTGTTGTTGTTTAAACCCGCGGTTCATTCAAGGCACCCTCAATTTTATATGATGATAAACTTATTTGACGTCGTTGGATTGTTTTCATAATGATTCAAGATAGTTTTGTGGCTTGTTTTCGTTGACCCAGCTGCTTGTCTCTTCCAATATGGCAACACAAGTTCTCTGATCAGAATGAAACGTCCAATGCAGCATCAGTTAGAAGTAAATGGAGTTGACCAGAGCAACTGAGAGAGCATTGAGGTTGCTCTTGGTTGCATAGGCCCACATGGCACTTGGGTCCCAAGGAATATTTCAGTGTGAATTGTACCGTATCATGCACCTAGTGTTGGGCAGAGCCATGCTGGATATTATTATTTTTATTTTTTGGCTGGAGGAATCAATATCATGCCATTGATTCATGCTAACTACCTATAAACTAATTGATCCTGCTGTTCAAATAAATGATTTACCTGGCTATAAGGTGGATGCTTGCACATTCAGGAATCTCAATTTTTTTTAGTAGGCCTATTATGAGGTATTTAGGATGCGAATTGATAGTGATAGTGGGTGCCCCCCCGCCCCACTGGCCCCAGTGCGGGAGCGCACTCGTCCATTTGTTTGCATTGCACAGTGCGCTATTTCCGAACGCGCCCATTGTGTCAGTGGGTGCTTCAGGCCTCAAGCACCCCGACTCGATGCCTATGCCTACTCTTGGAGAAATAGGCGGCAAGGGTTACAGCAGAGCCATCTAATAGAAGAGTTACGATGAGCGGGCAGAAACCGAGCACTGTTCATGCAGCCTGAAAGGCGGACAAGTGGAGTTTCAAATACATTGTTTTCAACGACGGCAGTGCAAATAAGAAGCTATTTAGGCATGTGTGCAACATGACATGTTTTAAAAGTATTATTCAGGACGACTAAAGTCTCTGTAATGTGTTTGTCATACGATTACTACAAACAATCTAAAATAATGGATTTAAGAATACTAAAGCTGGGCTGTTGCCTGGGTCAGGCATTTCTGCCTACTTCTGTCCTTCTACCCATTTGTAGAAGAAGAGCCGCGCCATTGAACTGGCCCCATGAAGTGAACTGAGTTTCGTAACTCCGTCTTACTCTATGGGTCTGTTTTACAGGTAAGTACTTATGGTGCTCCAGGGAAGTGTTTAACATTAAATAAAACGCACAGTCTGTCTTTAGACAGGAATTGGCTCATTGCTAACATTTCTGCTATGCTTAGCCCAGGAACAGAGGCGTCGTGTTTCCTATGCTCAGCCAGGAAAAGAGGTATGGCGTTACCACGCTGCTAACACTGCTGCTAAATGATTGATTTGAATTCTATCAGTGTTACGGCTTAGATGATACTACACTGTGACTGAAGCTAATTTGCCTTAACGTCAACTTTAGCTATATCCATGTCTTTTTAAAGCGATTCATAGCTGTTCTCATGCTGCTTCTGTCTCCATTTCCTGAGCGACAGCCTTTATACTGATGAGATGAACCTTGGATGCTGGGAAGGTCCTCCCTGTGGGTTGCCGCATACAGTCTTCATCGCAGCTGCAGCCATTATCGGATAGGCTCACATTGGTGGTATACGTGGTTCTGCTGCTACTGAAACCATGAGGCAGGTCATCAGTTAATCAATCCGCATCTTCACCTAGGCTGCTTTTGTTCTATTAATTCTATATTCACATGCAGTCGCTCAGCCACCTAAGTAGTGTTTCGGTTGAAACATCTGTATCCTTGATATGTTGACATGGACGCAGCTCCTTCTACGGTCTTGGGGGAAGAGTATGAAGGGAGATGGGTTGCAGATAAATGGCTGAATTTAATACTTGCCGGCAGATGCAAGTCTTCCGTGTTATTTGAGCTACCTTATAAGCAGCGGTAGCATGCTTTGGTCGGATAAAAACCTGGGATGGGAAACGGATCAGTCATAATGAAGGGATCTGCATCACCCATCAATAAGGACGCTCCTCTGTTCTATCTATCGACACGTTACTCAGTGGTATAACTTGGATCTGTGTTATGGATTATTTCATTCTAAGAGCTGTCTAATTCCAGGTTCGTCAACGTAGAGATGCTTGTCCTGTTTAATTTCATGTTCTAGCTCAGAGGCCATGCTGATGGTTTCGAAGCTGCCTGGTAACCTTAAATCAAACCATGGTAAATTATTCCTGCCTTCTCTTAATTGCAGCTGCAAGCTCATGAGGTTACAGTATGTTGCAGGGTCCTATTCATCTTTCCAAGTTGCTTTCTGTGTATCCTATCATAGTAGTGCTTTTAGTTAATTGTTTTAAATCTCAAAGGCATTATAACTGGCGTTCAGCTTTACTCCAGATTTTCAGTGATTATTTGTTTAATACCTTCTATGTGGTGAATCCTATGCATGATATTTCCACTTCTGACTTTGCTTGGATGCCCACCATAAAATCACTCAAACAACTCATTTCATTTGTGACAGCAACTAACACTAGTCTTGTCCTCTCTCTTCCATGCCTCATTTTCTGCCATGCTGTCCATCCGCAATGTCATGAGCCCCTATTCATGATGGATTCCGGGAAGCCATGGCCGGTCCTGCAAAAGCTGCTTCTTCTGCGTCAAGGCTGTGGGCTGCCTCCTAATCGCTACACGTCACACTCTTTAGGATCGGCACAGCAGCACCAAAAGTTCCAAATGCTACACTCTACAAGCTTGGGCTGGTGGTCTTCTGCAGCTGATGAAAGCTATGCTCTGCTAAACTTGAATGCTTTTTTCAGGCTCAGAACTAATGAGCTCTGAATTATGTTGGTTACGTTGCTGCTGCTACATGTATTCATTATTTTGCTCCTTATGCTGCAGGATCTTATTAATACTCTTAAAACAGTTTTTCTGCATGATCTTTCTGTTTCTTAGGCCGGTGGTCTCTGCTGCTTACGAAAGCTATGTTAGACTAGTCTCGAAAGATATTTTACAGGCTAAAATACTAACTAGTCGCGAATAGTGTGTTATTTGCTACAGATTTTTTCTTACTTACTACAGAAGTACAATTAATTCTTAAAACTGTATTTTGCATATTACTGTGGCAGAACTTGCAGCGTTGCCGCATCATGATCATGCATGCGATCATGTTGCACGCTAAAATTTGCAGCTCCAGGTGGTAGACTACTGGGTACTGATTTCAGATATTAATGATAACGATAGAATGTCCCTTTCGGTGATCCTGGTCGGGTTGGGTTATTTGCGCAGTGAACCAGGACACCGTTTAGGACTCCTGGATTTCAGGGATCAACAGGCGCTGTACTGTTGAACACATCGACCTAGTCATCACATAATGCTAGAACAGGCGCTGTACTGTTGAACAGGCGCTGTACTGTTGAACACATTGACTAGTCATCACATAATGCTAGCATGACCTATGCCTGATCTATGACCCATGTCTCTGCGTGGAATGGATATCGGTATGGTCTTCCTGTTTCAGGAAACAACAGGTGCTCTGTTGTACACATGTATAGCTTAGGGTTGGTGATGATCTGCTTTTTGGGGGTTTCGGATGTTTCGCGCTGTTGGGGGATTCAGAGTCCCTATGGTCGGGACTGATGCGCTTGACCTGAGTACCTAAAAAGCAGATCCAATACATCGCCAAACCATAATAAATATATTGCATTGACTATCCTATATCAATAAATATATATATTACATCCTCCTTGAGTTGTCTGACTGAAATGAGCATTTGCGCCTGTCGTAGACATGCGCAGAGCAAGTTCAGTCAGGGAACCTCAGTCAGCGCGCCGGCGCTCTCATCCACATGATTCACTCAGCCAATCACACGCTCACCCAATCTCTTATACCGGCTACTTTAACTGAAGGTTTTGCATTCATCCTCCTGCTTGCTTGCTTGCTGCTGCTTTTTGTATACTGTGCGCTGCTGTATACAAAGTGCTCACCCACCTCCACCCCAGCTACCACCTGTCGTTTTGGATCTACTGTTTAGGTACGGGGGATTCAGAGTCCCTATGGTCGGGACTGATGCGCTTGACCTGAGTACCTAAAAAGCAGATCCAATACATCGCCAAACCATAATAAATATATTGCATTGACTATCCTATATCAATAAATATATATATTACATCCTCCTTGAGTTGTCTGACTGAACTACAGATTACTAAAGACTGGCAGTCCAATGAAGTCGCCTGATCAGTCGGTTAGAAGGTTGGAAGGTGGTGAAAAATAGCCTATGGCTCAACAACAAGCCCGCTGCTATGCGATGGTTGGGAAGCTTTCGGCACGTTCCAACACTTACCACCCCCGACGTCATGCAGTAGAGAACTACCTTAACAGTGCGTTATCTGCCCACAGATGCACACATTGATCAACAGTGTGATCTCTGGTAAGTTACTTACCAGAGTTCTGTGGCATCGCCTGTCCTGGAGAATGGGTAGCGGTGTCCTCTCTAGGAGAATGGGTACCGGTGTCCTCCCTAGGCAAACTCTGAACACAAACAGAAACACAGATACACTGTAATCGTGAGTCTTTAGGACGCACGCCCGTCGCCCGCACGCATGCACTCACGCACGCACACTTAACTATAATGAATGTATACTGTATACTTTCATGTCTATCCGTCGTACGTTGGTGTCGTGTGTTGAGAATATCCGACCTACAAGCTCACTACACGTTGCAAGGCGCCACATTGTCTGAGCTTCTATGTCTGCTATTTCTGATACTCAACACTGCCATACGACAAAGCACAAATCTAGCTTTACACAGCTGTCTGCGTCTCCTTCTAATCAACATAGGAACAGAGCTCAGAGTCTTCTACGTTCACTTGGTGTTATGATAAACAGAACCAGCCCGGGGTTTAAATGATGCAACAGAGTCACACAAATAGTTCACTCATGCCCACTTCATTGAATGACATCTCTGCATGATAGAGTAGGGGAGAGCCGCCACGATTGTAACGCTTCACGGTTGTAACATGGACGTTATCTCTTGATTGGTCAACGCCACCATGACGCCATCGCGTCAGTATGTGTACAGCAACGTACTCTACGTGCCCAGGAAGTTTGAAGTGTTTACCTTTATCCTACGGGGAGTTATTGTCGAAAAACTGACTTTTTTCAAAAGGCGTATAATTTTACACCTGGAGTATATGTGTGCTACAATTTTTTTCTTTGATGTTGGTGAATAAAAATCCACATGGATGTCTTCATGCTTATGTTCTTCATTAGTTTGCATCGTGTTTAGACGGAATCCACGTTCATTCTGGTCTGTAAGCAACGGCAAAGAACAACTTGCAAAAGTGGGCCATTTGTAACATATGTTACAAATGGTCCGCTTCCATTAAATACCATTATATGTAATATTTACATATTTGACATATTGGCCAATATTATATGTTCTAAAATTGCATTGTATTGTGTAGTGTATTCTAAAATTATTGTAGGGTTGTATAACATTGTACAACTCAATCAATCAAACGTTTGTTTAATCAATGTATTTCCCCACTGAACTGACCAAAAAATAAAAAAAAGCCCAAACTGGTACACCCGATACTATTTAATATTTCCCTTATTTTTGATACATTTTCTTATCACATCCATGGTATGAAAACAATGCTAAGGAGTTGCTTTAATGAAATATAATTGCTTTAAGCTGAAAACGATATGTTTAATGGTGTTTTTTAGCGTTGTTACATTTATCATGCATGCCGTTACAATTAATCCGATATGCGCAGCAAACGTAACACTGAAACAGCGTCCACGTTCGGTTTAATAACTCCCGATCTGTTTCATCAAAAAAATAACTTGAAGTGGTTTATGGTAGCAGACATGTGTAGGTCCGTTGCCTGAAAAGATTACATGTGTAGATAAACGGATCTCTGAGTAAAAAAATGAAACGTGCAAAATGTTACATCCTTGGCGGCTCTCCCCTAGATATATTATTTAGTTAACTATAAAACAGGAACAGATTGTAGTAATGTAACACGGTGTAATTATTAGTTTTTGGTGCATGTAGCCTATCTACACATATTCTTGTGACATTACTTATAATATGGCTATGAGCATTTTTGGCCGCTAAAATATAATCCTGTCGGTCAAGGTGGCCAGGCCCAAAAAGTGTCTAGCGGGAAAACCCTGCCACCAGCTAAGATCCACTGAATGTTGTCCATCACTGCATGGTGGTGAGCTAGCAAAACTAAATGCCTGGTTTACTGAAGTCAGATAGAGGCAAATAAAAGTAACCTTACCTCTGCCACAGATCTCGATTCCCGGGTTAGAGACTTTGACACCCCAAGTGGTGGTGAGCTAATTGGTCCAATACTGTGAAGGGTGATGATGGGAGGGGGGGGGGGGGGGGGGGGGGGGGATAAGCGGAGGGAAGGATGGCACATTTATAGTTGATTAATGCAGCGATTAATGGACCACAATGGAAACAAGCTTTGGCTTTTTGTGTATGACCCATTTTGTTATTATTACTAATATTATTTTTAATAAAACTGTAGTGATTACCTGTGGCTGAAAGTGACAGGTCTTTGAGAGGACGCCGTGTTGGACTCAGCCTTCTGGGTCTGTCCCTCTGGCCCCTCCTCCTCTCCCTCCAGAGGGCTCCTCCCCTTCTCTCCCGGATCTGTTGCAGCACAGAAATGTAGTGACTGTTAGTACCCTGTAAAACCATGGGTGTACATTTAACCCTCAAAACCTTGAGTATCCATGTGTAGCTCAGTGTTTATCAAAACATAACTTGTCTTATATTGTGAAGATAACATTACTGTAAAATAACAAAAATTATATGATACTAATGTTGGATATTAGGTAGTTGACTTGATACTAATTTAGGTCCCTGCACACGGCTGGGATAAGGATCAGCGTCTCCAAATCTGAGGCTTTGGTTCTTAGCAGGAAACCGGTGGCTTGTGCAGTCCAGGTAGGGAATGAGGCATTACCCCAGGTGAAGGAGTTCAAGTATCTCAGGGTCTTGTTCACGAGTGAGGGGAGGACGGAGAAGGAGATCAGCCGGAGAATTTGCCGGAGGTATTGCAGTCGCTGTACCGCGCTGTTGTGGCGAAAAGAGAGTTGAGCCAGGCCCAGGCCGTAGCGTAACGGTCTGGGCACCGGACTGGTAATCCAGTCGCAGTGTGCCGCGGGTTCGACTCCCGGACCCGACACGGCCTTTACTGCATGTCATCCCCCCATCTCTCTCCCGTTTCCTGTCAGCCTACTGTCTGTCCCTTCAAAAATCAATAAAAGGCGTAAGCCGCAAAACAAATATCTTAAAAAAAAAAAAAGAGAGTTGAGCCAGAATGCAAAGCTCTCTGTCTACCGAGCAATCTTCGTTCCTACTCTCACCTATGGCCATGAAGTGTGGGTCATGACGGAAAGAATAAGGTCGTGAATACAAGTTGAATGAGTTTTTTCCGACGGGTGGCTAGCATCTCCCTTAGAGATAGGGTGAGAAGTTCAGTCACACGGGAGAGACTCAGAGTAGAGCCGCTGCTCCTTCACCTCGAAAGGAGCCAGCTTAGGTGGTCCGGGCATCTGGTTAGGATGCCTCTTGGGCGTCTCCCTAGGGAGGTCCTCGATGCACGTCCCACTGGGAGGAGACCCCGGGGCAGACCTAGGCGCAGATGGAGGGATTACATCGATTCACTGGCCTTGGAACGTCTCGGGATCCCCCAGGAGGAAGTCACTAATGTTGCTCTGGAGAGAGAAGTCGGGCCCCCACGACCCGACTACGGATAAGCGGTTGAAGATGGATGGATGGTCTCTGCACTGCTGCATTTTTCGATTTTCAGCTGCGTTTTTCCATCGGTTTTCCGCAAAACACGTCCAGTGTGCAACGACCTTAACTGAGTTGTCATGATTACAAAATAAGTTGAGGTTTAATTGTCACACAAATAATTGTGATTAACGAGTTGTGTTTTTTGCATTTAACAATTGAATGTTACAATTTGTCAAAATTGCACAGAGAAGATATGACAATATAAGATATTTATATATAATTAAAAATAAATATGTGGAAATAGTTGATTCTGTTATTTTTTTTAAATGTATGAACATTTTTCAACATGGAAATGATTGACGATAATGCAAAAAATAGTTGCGATTATCTCAACTAATTGCAATTAGGCGATTATGCAATAATTGTGAGAGGCCTACTAACTGTTGCGGACTTCCATTTGAGCATGCACGACTGTTCAATTAGATTCTTCAATTAACGTATGGGAACCTGAGCCTTCTCCAAGTCTTTGGTATGCACAGTGCAGCATAACAATGCTCAGACATTTGATTTTCCACTTCCGCTAGATGGCGCTGCTGTGATCTGAGTGTAATCTCAGAGTTTTCTCAGAGGGACAAACGGAAGGAGAAGGGTTTCCAAGTCGGTTCCAGATCATAAAACTGCAAAACAGTTTGATCTACTTTAACTACCGGTACTGCTTATGGGGGATGTATCACCTTAAATGAATAGTTCAGATTTGTATCAAATACTTGCCATTAATATAGTGGTTAGAACTGTATTAATTGATTGCCCGAGTCTCGTGGTGGGAGTTCTGCTCTGGTTTTGGTGAAATATCAAGTAGTTCCGGTCATTTTGTGGGGGGCACTAGGGTCCACGCATCTTAAAAGTAAATTAATCCAAAAATAACGTCATTTGTATTGTTGAACTATTTCTAAAATATTAATGCAACTTTTGTTAATTTTTTACCCTACTATCACACGGAACTATGTTTTTTGTGTCCATATCACTACGCCCAATACATTGTTCCATGTGATAGAGGGGTAGATCAACAACAATACAAATTACATTAGTTTTATGAATTCATTTACTTTTACTGCATGCCACAAAATGACAGGAACTGCTTAATATTGACCAAAACCAGAGCAGAACTCCCACCACGGGACTCGGGCAATCAATTAATACAGTTGCAACAACTAAATTAATGGCAAGTATTTCATACAGCTTAAGTAAAAAATTATCTGAACTTATCCCTTTAACCCAGGGGTTTTCAACTGATTATGAACCAGGGACCACCACCCTGACTGAGAATCAACCTGGGGACCACTGTTGTGTTGGGAGGGTGTGGGGGGGAAATTAATTAAAATCATGTTGCTGTTCATTGTAACTTACTGTATGTATGAGCGAGCAGTCGACGTGCAATTCATTATGGTCACATTTCCTTATAATGGTGACTCAACCAGGCAATCCGGTGTAAGTTCTTGAGTCATCATATGTCAACATGTCATTTACTGCATTGTTTCTCAACTTGTGTGCAATACAATACATTTTAATACAAATCTTCACTTTGCTACATTACTAAATGCATGGTCAGGGACCACATGCAATACCTTCACGGACCACCAGTGGTCCACGGACCACCTGTTGAAAACCCATGCTTTAACCCATTTAGACCTGAGGCCGATTCTATAAAAAACAGTATTCTAAATATACAGTTTTCTGAAAAACCTACACTGTATGTTACTATATGTCAGTGGTGCTCAACCTTTTTCATGTCAAGGACATTTTCACGTTTTTTCAAAAATAGCAGATCTACAAGCTCATATGAGCTTGTATAAGATAATGCTTAAAACACCAAAAGGGGTTCCTGACCGTCCAGGTCACTTATAGGACGTTAGGTCCCTCAGGTCCTAACTAAGGTGACATCCATTCCTACGAGCATATACCTGCCAACTCTTAAGACTCCTTTGACCATTTCTCCTGCACTACTCCTGTACCAAGTTACCAACCCATGGGTCAAAGGCCCATATACCGCCTCACCAGAGTTGGGTGTAACGAGTAACGGAAAATCTCGTTACTGTAACGACACTACTTTGGTCGGTAGCGAGTAATATAACGACACTACTGCTCCAAAATTGATAATCACACTACAGTTACTGGTCGCTTTAGTGCTGCAGTTACTCGTTACTTAATTGCGTCATGTGGCTGCTTTCAGCAGTGTTGCTTTGGACTAATGCACACAACGGAGATGAGTTGAACATGAACAGTAATGGTGCGCTGGAGTCGCGGACTAGAACATGTCAAATTTACGTCGTTTCGTTCGGTATTAAAATCTCCGCAGAAGCACTGCTCACAGCGAGCCAGTCTCCCACTGTCACAGAGACGGAGCAGTTGGGGTGTTGCCATGTCCGCTTATTATAAGCGACTTTGGGCTTGTTGTATAATAGCCTAGTCAGGCTTCTTTTGGGCTTGTTTTCATAGACATGGCTGCTTGTTTCTCTTCCAAAGCCTGGCAACACTGCCAGCTGGGAGGGTCTTGTTTGTTGTAGAATGTATGTGCTCTCAGAGTCACAATCACTAGTTAGTTAATGCAGAGATGAATAAACCAAATATGCCGACATGAAAAACTACATTTAATGAGCATGGAGCAGGGAACTCCACATCATAAAGAAAGGGATCCTAAAGCACTGTGAACATATAGGCTACTGATTTCTCTCAGTCTCATTATTTTTATTTGAATATATCTGATTTGATTGATTGAAGAATTGATTAGAAGTTTGCATAGAAAAAGTTTTACAAGGTCAAGAGAACCACTGCACTAGACCGTTTTGGAAAGGCCCATTTTGTTTTATTCCTCCACAACCTGGTAAAGAGCATAAAGAAAGATGTTGTGTATGTCCTCCTTATTAGGATTATAAAGATTTGTTAAGTGGTAAATTATGTGACAATGCGACATGCGATTTTATGGAGTAACGCAAAAGTAATGTAACGAGTAATGTAACTAGTTACTTTCTCCAGGGAGTAATAAAGTAATGTAAGGCATTACTTTTTTCAAAAGTAATATGTAGTGCCTTACTTTTATGAGTAACGGACCCCAACTCTGCGCCCCACACACACCTCACTGATATGCAGCCAAGGCCATGATAATATTAATGCAATGGGTTTTTGATAAGCCAAATGGACCTGGCAGTATTTGGCAGGTGTGAGAGCTCTCTCTCTCTTTCCATGCCACGCCATTTATAAGTGCATATATATCGATGCTCTCTCAAAGTAACGGAGCTCCTCTTTTTTGTCTGCCTGAGAGCATATAGTTTATTATTCAAGTTCTGTAAACTGAAAATGTTATATGGATGAACCACAGTGCCTAGTGTAGGCTAGATTCAGAGACAGTTGATTGAGTACTGTTCCAAACCCTTATGCAAACAGTTCAAGTTATGTTCCTCTCTGTGTTAATAAGAATAATAATATGAATTCATAATTCATAATTATTTGTTGATTTGTTAAATAAACAGAATACTACAGGTATGTTAACAAATGTATATCCGCTTTCTGTCATTTATCTTTCCATTTACACAACAATATACAGGAAAACATGGCATATTTTGGACATAGTTTGAATGGTGATTAATCATGATTAATTAATTTTGAAGCTGTGATTAATCTGATTAAAAAAATGTAATCATTTGACAGCCCTATAATTTTAAGTGATCAGTGGTTATTATTAAAGATATATTTAATTCAGGGTACCTACACAACCATGGAGAGTATGGAAAAGTACAGAATTAAATTTGAGTAATTTCCATCTCTGGATAAACTATGGAAAAAAAGAAAAGAGCATGGGAAAACAATGTATAGACCTACTTCCGGAGGAGACTATTACCCCTATATTCTGTTTCCAACATTTATACTTTTTCAAAATTGATCTTACAAGCTGTGTTTGTTCTTCCTTTACACATATCATCCAAATTGCAAGGGGCCATCATTGGTCATCATAATAAATCATTAATGTAGCCTACTTACCCATTATAACTTCCAATGCTTGGCTACAACTTCACCACAGGAACAGATTGATCATGAAGATGAATCTAATAAAAGAGAATGTTACATTTAATTCAACAGAGCTGGAGAGAGAGAGAGAGAGAGAGAGCTACAAAGAAAGAGTGGCGCTGTCAGACGGGGCGTTTTATTTTCTTAATACCAAACGAAAAGTGTTGTAATGCAACAATAGTTTATCGTGAATATAGTAACAGACCAGGGGAGGCGGCATAGACATATAGACCTGAGTCTGACAGACAAATATCTGAACAACAATATTTTAACAGGTGCCCTGCAGCAGCCCACTCTCTTCCTCGCTTATTAGTCGCGATAAATGTTATATTTGTGAGTTGTGACCATGCAATAACAAAACATACAAAGTTTCAGTAAACCAAAATATCGATAGGCATACGTAATTAATCCTACTTACCATGATGTGCAAGTATACTGCCTACACTTTACACTGTTGTTGTAACTTGTAAGTTGTAACTTGTATAATTAAGGATAAAGATGCGTCGGCGTCGACTCGAGTCTACACACAGGCAGTCCTTTTCAGAATACCACCTGCGACACAGACGGGCTGGAACTTAAGGAAATGTGCTCAATGCATCCGGCTGCGTAACGTTCATGTATAAAACGACTCGAGAAAGTTTCGTTTTACGAGGAAAGAAACCTCATGTCATGTCACTCACCACTAGGCAGAACACTGAGAAAATGGATAGTTTGAGGCTATGGGCTCCTCCCAGTCCCAACCCCTGGCCAGACTAGCCCCATCCCTCCATCTGTGACCAATGTTGGGAAGCAGTTATAACGAAAAGTCAATCTGGGACCAATCGACAAAAAAGGAAAAACACCGCTGCTTGTTTCACATGTTATCGAGAGATTATAACAAAGTATTAGCCAGTTGATCTGTAGTCTAGGAAAACTAGTAGCCTACTTGGTGGTTATATTTATATTTGTGTAGTGACTGATTATTAGTGAGTCAAGCAGTCAACTGACTGCCTATTTGGTCTTATTAATTAATTAATGTATTAATGACACACCGGCCCCATGGCCATATTTGTGTAAAGGTTATGTCCCCCCCACCCCCCCCCCCCCCCCCACTATAAAGTCAACTTTATAATTATTACAAATCACTTTTTAATTTCAAGGACCCCCAATTTAATATGCAAATTATGCATTTGCCCACTGTCCTCCATATATATTTTTAATTTTTTATCTCGGAGACCCAAACTGTCTGTAGGCTACTGTACTACCGAGTTACAGACCTAGGGGTACTAACTATCAATCAATGGGGTTCCAGGAGGTCCCCAGACCTCACAGAAGACCTGCACTGGTGTAAAGTAAAGGGGCATTTTGGGCCCGGCCGCCCACGGCTCTCCTGGTCCTGTCGGGGGCTTCACAGTTCACACCACTAGACTAGCCCCATCAGTGACCTCCCCTGGAACATGAACATAGACATGTTACACCTGTATAAGAGAAGATGTGTTGCTTCTACAACTAATATTGTTGGGGACCCACAGGACCCCTGCAGGTCCCTGGACCACAGATATAACTAGAAAAAGTGCCCTTTCTGGGCACAGGTCTCCACCAGGAGGATAGGACTGTGTGTGATGTTTGGCAAAATGTGTAGGAGTAATAAAACATGTATGTTTTAGTTTTTGCAACAATTTTCTTCATTTTGTTGAGGAAATGCAGATCCGGATCACTCATAGCATCTCTGAGGATATAATTCTGGATGAGCAGGACAATTTTCTACAAAATGGGCCAAAATGAGCCAATCAGTGTAGAATCTGAGAAATCCAACAGACTCGTCTTGATCACATGACTACAGAGATCGTGTGTATCGATTTGCATGAGATTTGGACGAAATCTGTGCGACTAACATAAACAATGTGTTTTCCAGAAATCGACCAATCATGTGAGCTTTGGAAGCCAATCTTAATCAGGATGGAAGATGGGAAATGGTGCAGATCCGTGTTCATCACATGACTATGGAGATAGTGTATACCGAATATACTCCCCATGCCTTCGGCCTGGTGGAGACAATAATAACAAAACATACTCTCTCCCCATGCCTTCGGCCTGGTGGAGACAATAATAATAACAACCTCACAGCATAGATAAGAATTGGCTAGATGGCTCGCCCGCAAATATTACATACACACATACTTTAATTTTTGTCTGTGATGCTTTGAATGTCTCTCTGTCATTCTGTATCTGCAGTTATTTTTTTCCCTTGTCAAGTTGCCCTACCTTTTTAACTGCTGCACTGCTTTAGTGCGGAGTCTTATCTCGTATCTTATTACGCCCATATGTAGCCTTGTCAGCTGGCTCGATCTGAGATCAATGTAGCCTACATGAGGTGAAAGTTGAAAACTGCATTCAGAATTTAATCTGAACACCATTTGGAATAAAGGCCACATGAGGACATAAGCACAATAAAAGTGGCATCCATGCACCTTTGAGTACACTGCACTATATGCACTGTTTGGCTGATATTATTGCCCTGTGTGCAGTGTTGTTTTTGTCGACTAATAGCCTACTATGACGAAAAATGTTCGTCGACTACCTTTTTTCCCTGACAAGAACTACATAAAAACTAAATATAAACAAAGCCATGATGACTAAAACTATGACGAAATATGTCAATGTTGTCAACACATAAAAACTAGACTAAAATGTTAGGGTGGACACGAGATCTAGTGGACACGAGATCCATTATAAGTAAAAGACACAAGTCATTTTACACTACTTATTTTTTTTGAAAAAACCTGTGCTCTTCCTGAAAGCCAAATAAACATAAAACATGAACAAAAATAATGCTACATCATCACTTCGATATTCGCCACACAAGCCAGGTATTGTGGAAAGTACCAGAACACTAGGCTATAATTAAGTATTGTGTACCATAGGCCTATTATAAATTCATATTTATTTTTATGAAGACTGGGAGAAATGGATGAATGGCAAAAAGGCCCCACAGTGACACTCGCAGGAAGGTTTTGGTATGATAACACTTGAGTCGTAGGCTACACAGTACAGTAGACAGTAGACTCTTGGTAACATATTAATCAACTACAACTGAACGGTCAGTCGAATGAGTACTTGAGTTAAAGTACTGCAGTACACGCTTTTAAAAATAGTCAATTCATATTTTTTTGTAGTAAAATGTAGGCTACATGCTTTTTAAATTTTTATCACATTAAATAGAAAATACACACTAAATATTACACCCGTGTTGACCCAGCTGTGACATGTGAACATGGCTGCTGGGAAAGGGGTCTATTGTATCCTCAAGTCAAGGCTTTGCAAATGAATATTCATAATCATGCTTTTCAAAGAATACATTAATAATTTATTGAACGTATTTAAAAGCAGGTGAAGTGTCTTTGCCAGTGGAGACACAGTCTGACCAGGTTTCTTATCACATGGAGAAGATCTGACACCACGGCGTCCGTCATATCGTCGAAAACGTGATCCTGTTAGATTTGCCAACGAGACAAGTCACACCCAATGAATCACAAGCAAAACACACACACTCTCACATGAAAGGTTACAGTGTGCAGTTTCATAATATGTAAAGAACTGAAAAATGACCATGTCCCCCTTGTATATCAAACCACTGTCACATATGCTAAAAAATATACAATATTAACAAACTAAATCCTGCACTCCAGAAAGAGGATGGATCAATAAATAGAGTTAGAATAGAGTTTGGACAGTTGTTTTTATTATCATTAATCAAAATAGACATACAATGTACTCTGCACACTAAAGTATGCTAATTTATCAATTTGTAACTCTGAGCGCACTGTATAAGCAAACAGGCCACAAGGGTACATTTGGTTACACCCACTCCTAGAGCCAGACCAACACACACCATCATGAGAAATTAGCATGTAAAGCACAAAAAGGAAGAGGGGGAAATAGACCACCAAACTAGGACATAATATAGGACTAAATGGCATATAAATAATCAAGTCAATCATTAGAGCCAACGTTGTCAGTACAACAAAAAACTAGAAAAAATATAATAAAAAAAAAAATATATATATATATATATATATATCTCTCAATATATTAAATATATATATATATATATATATATATTAGTGGTGGGCATAGATTTTTTTTTAATCTAGATTAATCTCACTGCAATTCTGGAGTTAATCTAGATTAATCTAGATTAAAATGGCTCATTTGAACTCTGCCGAAAGCATTGAAAATATGTGTGCGCTACCTAAATAATGACCAGAAATAAATCCTTGAACGGGCCACGTGGCCCATTAGACCAGGAGCCCTATCATAATTGGTAATGAAAATATAATAATAATGTTCAATACGATGTACGTGTGTTATACATTGTTTATTCAGTTAAACACGAATAACCATAAACACGTTACCATACAGGCAATTTGAAACAGTGGGTGCAAGAACAACCCCCTTTTCTGGGATATGACATTAATTAAACTGTAAACCTAGAGGTGATGAAGAACTGTTTACAGTCAGTAGTTTGACGAACACTTTTCCCCGGAGCCATATTAGGTCACATTCTCACCTAATACTTCGGTAGACTCATGCGTATGGGTGGAGATTCTTACATATTTAATTTGCTGCGGTTTGCCTTCACACTGTCATCCGTAGCAATTGGAAACGCAGCAGGGGGGACCTTTATCAATGTGTTCCATTCATAAACCTAGCCTACAACACAGTGAAATCTATTGTGATAAAATTATACTCATAACGTGCCTTTATTTACTGCGAATTGCACCGAGGTTTCCATTGGGAAGCTTCTTGTAAAGAAATTTCCCCTGAAGCAAACCCGGGTTCACAGAGTCCTGCATGCTGACGTTTGATGTGGCACGCCGCACTGTTCATTAATTTCACCCGTGTCCGGTTAGGTTAGGACCCCGCTCTCAGAGTAATTTATTTCACCTTGTCCCTGTTAGGTTAGGACTTCTCCCTCCCACAGAGTAATTCCGCCAGGTAAAACTATCAAAGCGAAATTCCTGGTTTGCTCGCTTTATGCAGTCAATGCAGACCCAGCTCCCAGACCCAACTTTGAGAATAGATTAATGGCGATAATCTTTTTGACGCGCGATAATATTCTCGCGTTAACGCAGCACGTTAACGCCGATAACGGCCCAGCATTAATATATATATATATATATATATATATATATATATATATATATATATATAAACTAGAATCATAAAACCCATCTGGAGTCGAAAGGAGTTGGACAGTACTTAATTCAAATTAAATTCACTTTTGAATAAGCCTAAACAAAAAACAAAACAAGCTAAAAAGGATTAAACAAAGCATTGTGCACGTATGAAAATAATGATAATAATAATGTCTTGCGCATAAGGCATTTTTCCTACATTAATGCTCCCATCCATAAATGGAAGGCAAATACATTCAAAAGTCAAACAGAGCAAGGGAGGAGAGGGAAATAAAGGGCGGATATTCTCTGTGGTCCTGTGGAGAATATCCGTAATGCCACGGTTCAGTTGAATGAATAAATCATAAGGCATAACAAGCCAGTTCATCAGTTCATAAACCAGTCGGTCATATCGATTAAATGAAGTTAATCGATAGGGTGAAACTCCCTGGCATCTGCTCTGCTGTCAGCCAACTTCCATGCAAGGTTATAATAGTTCATTTTGAATATTGTTTCCCCAAATTAATTTAGTTACAATTAGTTTTTAGTTAGTTTATAGTTTTGGTTCTTTATATTTCAAATCAATACATGCATAACATCCCTAAACCTTTTAAATTAACGAAGACTAAAGCGTTATTCATAGTCTGGATTTCCGGTGGTGAGGTGACCACCGAACTACAACATGACGTCACAAGCCGCGGTGAAGAGCAAACCATCACCACCGCCCGAGCCCTTCTCTCTGTTTTTACTCACCACCGCTCAACATTATTTCAGCTCCGGTGGTCAGCTCACCACCGGAGCGATGGTCACCTCACCACCGAAAATCCAGACTATGAATGAGCCTTAAGGGAATTGTGTCTATAATTTCAGTTTGTTGTTTCCAACAGGCCAAAGACAAGTTTTGCACGTCCGTCCTTCCATCTGTGTTTAGTGTCACAGTGTGTACAGCTAATCTGTACAAATCTTCCAGAACGGTCTGTTATAGCGCGACCATGAGGCAGATTTTCACATTGTTACCTACAACTGTGTCGCGAATCTGCCGTGCAAAAGATTGCTCTCGAGTCTCTGCATATGGCCATGACCTGACCTGGTGACCTGGAGGAATACTTATAGTAGTTTTAGTTTGTTTTGCTTTGTAAACACAGTTTCAGTTATTGTTTTTATTTTAAATCATTTTATTATTCTAGTTTTTATTTTTTCAGTAAACAAAAAAATATATATTTTTAATTTGTTTTTAGTTTAAGTTATTTCGCTTTTTTTGTATGCATTCTCACATGTTTTTTCAGATGACCAATTTGTCTAAAGCTTTTGTTACAAACTGTACATACAAAAGGCTTTTCTCCTGTATGAATCATCATGTGGGATTTTTTATTTGATTGTAGCCTAAAGCTTTTGTTACAAACTGTACATACAAAGGGCTTTTCTCCGGTATGAATCCTCATGTGTGTTTGCATATTTTGATTTAGTCTAAAGCTTTTGTTACAAACTGTACAAACAAAGGGCGTTTTGCCAGAATGAATCATCATGTGTGCATTCAGACAACATTTGTGTGTAAAGCCTTTGTTACAAACTGTACATACAAAGGGCTTTTCTCCGGTATGAATCCTCATGTGTGTTTGCATATCTTGATTTAGTCTAAAGCTTTTGTTACAAACTGTACAAACAAAGGGCGTTTTGCCAGAATGAATCATCATGTGTGCATTCAGACAATATTTGTGTGTAAAGCCTTCGTTACAAACTGTACATACAAAGGGCTTTTCTCCTGTATGAATCCTCATGTGTGACTTCAGGTAATCATTTTGTGTAAAGCTTTTGTTACAAACTGTACAAACAAATGGCTTTTCGCCTGTATGAATAACCACGTGTTCTGCCAGAACACTCATGCCACCACAGACTATACCACACTCTGTACTACCTCTCATGTATGGCTTTTGTTTAAATGATTTCAGGTTCTGGGACAGGTTGCTATAAGACAGTTTGTGTCCTTCCACAGGTTCTGTGTTGCATGATTTCAGTGTGTCCAAAACGGACTCATCATCCGTGGTTTCCCAGTCATCACTGTTATAAGTATAAGAACCGTGTAAACACAAGAGCTGCTCATCACTAGTTGGTTGTGATGTTCCACAGTCCTCTATATCAGCGTGTGTTTCCATGTGTTCAGTTGAGGTGCTGGCTAGAGGCTCTGTCTTACTGCTTTCATCGTCATCTTCACTTTTCACTGCTAGTAATGTCAACGATAATCCTGCAGCGTCCTCTGGTCCTAGAAGTACTTCTGACTCAATCTGTGGAGTTTCTATTTTCACCTGGACCAGTCTGGAGCTATTCTCCTCAGGTTCATGTTTAATCTGTGGAGGTTCTATTTTCACCTGGATCAGACTGGCGCTGCTCTCCTCCTGTTCTTCTTTAATCTGTGGAGGTTCTATTTTCACCTGGACCAGTCTGGAGCTGCTCTCCTCCTTTCCTTCTTTAATCTGTGGAGGTTCTATTTTCACCTGGATCAGACTTGAGCTGTTCTCCTCAGGTTCATGTTTAATCTGTGGAGGTTCTATTTTCACCTGGATCAGACTGGAGCTGCTCTCCTCCTGTCCTTCTTTAATCTGTGCAGGTTCTAGTTTCACCAGACTACTGCTGCTGCTCTCCTGGCGATCAGGGGAAGACTCCTCTTTACACACACCAGGAAGGATTTGGAGATCTAGAACATGGAGAGAAATGGTAAATTGTGCATTTATATGGCACATTTATCTATAGCGCTTTACATTCTTACACCGATGGCGGAGGGAAACACGCAAGGCACCAACCTGCACATCGGGAGCAATTAGGGGTTCAAAGAGGCTTGCTCAAAGACACTTAAGGCTCATTCATAGTCTGGATTTTCAGTGGCGAGGTGACCACCGGAGCAGAAATAACTTTGAGCGGAGAGAAGGGCTGGGGCGGTGGTGGTGGTTTGCTCTTCACCGCGGCTCAGTGAAGTCATGTTGTAGTTTGGTGGTCACCTCGCCACCGAATATCCAGACTATGAAAAACGCTTAACTCTGGGGGAGCCCAGGATCGAACTGGGAACCCCAAGGTTCCCATCCGGCTGCTCTAACGGCCACTCTAAGACCTGAGCCAATCCCACCCCAAGAGAGAGAACATAACGTCAGCAGAATGTGCTTCATACAAAATGTCAAGCGCATTCAATTACATTATGTAGGAAGCAGGACGCAATATAAAGACAGATGTTCTCTTATTGTAGTCTTAAAGGAGCATTCAGTGATTTGGGTGATTTTGAAAACCCCCCGGTCCGCCCCGATAACAAGATGTGCACATGCATGCACTACAGTGGGGGACACGCGACAGGCCAACAGCACATACACAAAAGCCTGCCCCCACTCGATCATGATTGGTGGAAGGCCCCCCTCTATCCTTATTGGATGAAGGCTGGGTCACCTAGCCGAAAACGAAACCTAAGGTTCTTTGACCCCCAGGGGTTAACTGTTGACAGGGAGGAACTCCTTATATGGTCAGCACACTCTATAGTAGGGAGGATTATCACAACAAAACAAAAACATAAGTGATATTTGTCAACAGAGTTAATTGGAATTTGTTTCAGTGCTCTAAAAACAGACATACAGACAAACATCACATATTCATACAGTAGAAAAAGCTACAAAGTACAAACATCATATGAGAGGGACCAATAGATAAGAAAGAAAAAACGTTACAATTCATGTTAAATAAATAACAATTAATCGCAGACTAGTTCATAGTTTTTACAACCAGCTTCACGCTGTAAAGTGCAAGAATGAAAAAACGTTACAATTCATGTTAAATAAATAACAATTCATCGCAGACTAGTTCATCATTTTTACAAACCAGCATCACGCTGTAAAGTGCAAGTGAAGAGGGTCAGAGTTTAGGTGGCGAACAGACTCGGGATAAGTGCTATTTCTTAAGCGTGAGGTATTGCACTTTAGAGACCAAAGTCTCTTACCTCTTGCAGGGGTACAAAGAGAGAGCTGGCAGGGTGGGAGGGGTTAGCAATCACCCTCTGCATCCTAAGCTTGGTGCGTGTGGTGTAGATGGAGGAGACAGTTGGAAGGTCGTGGCCGTACCACCCTTTCCAGCTAAACGCTTATTTGTTGAGTGTTTTGTCCTAAACAGGTTTCTGTAGAAAGGCGCCCGCCTCTACCACTGATTGTTGGATGTAATATCATCTTGCAGTAAGAATTTACTGTAAGAATTAATGAATTTCTTTATTTAAACTCGTTTCATAAAGAACATCTAGCTCATGGTGGCGCTGTAACACGCCGATTTAAAAACAATTGTGGTGGATGTTCTTCCTTGGCGCAATGGGAGTGTGCGTGCAAAGTTTCCCAGCGGTCGGCAGTGTGGTGCTTGTAAGCATGTGGTGCAAAATGGAGAGAGAGAGAGACTCACTGTCTGTATCAGTGTGGTTGTTGTCCTCCCAGTTGAAGGTGGGAGGAGCCATTGCATGGTCTGTCCTCCAGAGGGCAGCAGAGCTCAGGTCTGGACTCAGGGCTGCTGAGTCAACATGCTGTGACTTGATAGATGCTCATCACTGGTAGACATCTGCTTTGCGCACACACACACGCGCACGCGCACGCGCACACGCACGCGCGCACACACACACACACACACACACACACACACACACACACACACACACACACACACACACACACACACACACACACACACACACACACACACACACACACACACACACACACACACACACACACACACACACACACACACACACACACACACACACACACACACACACACACACACACACACACACACACACACACACACACACACACACACACACACATTATAGAGAGAACAAGACAACCAGGTGCTCACCAGAAAAAGTCAACCAAGTTAAAGTAGGGATAAGAGATTCAAGGCTCATTCATAGTCTGGATTTTCGGTAGTTAGGTGACCACCGAACAACATGACGTCACGAGCCGCGGTGAAGAGCAAACCACCGCCACCACCCCAGCCCTTCCCTCTGTTTTTACTCACCACCGCTCAACGTTATTTCAGCTCCGGTGGTCACCTCACTACCAGAGCGGTGGTCACCTCACCACCGAAAATCCAGACTATGAATGAGCCTTAACCCACCTAGGGTCTTCGTGTTTTAGTGTTACCCAGGGCCTTCGGGTCACTTTTACCTTGTCTTTGCTCGTGTTAAAGGCTTTGTGGCAAATGCCAATCTACCATTCAGTCAGTGACGTAGACTCTGTGGGGGGTGGTGGGGTGTCCCTAACTTGGTGAGATGTTTCAAAGATGCATACAACAGATTTACGCGCGTCATTGTACCAAAAGCTATACTGTCACCGTGTAGTGTTTGGTTTCATTAGCGCGATCGTGACAAAATAGCCTACAGCTTCTGCTGCCCGCAGAGCATACATGAACGGAAGATACCAAGGATTGGACAGTGCTACGCAACATGGAAGTAACACTGACTCGAAGCCGTTTATAAATCAGTCAGTGAACGGACGAGTCAACTTTTCACCGCCGTTGTGTGTCATCGTCCCCGTCGTCCGTCCGCCCCCGCCACCCCCCGCACAATCAGAAGCGTTTTCAAAGAGACGAGTAGGATATAAAGGCAGCCTGAAAGGCAAGCATTTGCATTCCAATGGGTGATTGAGTGTCGCACTCTACGTGCAACGGCCATCAGGTCTGGTGTTTGTTCTCTCTCTTTTCTCAGTGTTTTCAAATGGATTTTTATACGACGGGAAAACTTGGAATTCCCATCTTGCGTAAAAGTGGCACGTGTCCACGTGCCTACCGGTGGTTGAGGAGCCTCTGGTCTAGGGCAAAATTCAGAAAAGGTAACCGAGGGTCCCGAAAGGGTCTAATGTTGAGGTTGAACATGTCCATACAGAAGGTAAGGGGTGTGTCTCATTTCTGTTTCATATAACCAAATGATAACGATATGGAAAAATGCACTATAGGTTAATTAATTAATACTTATAATAATGTCCTATAGAATGTAATCTTTATTCAATGCCATCATGCCCAGGTAGCTTATAAAAACACACAACATAATAAACTCTCATTTAAATGTTTTCTATTTCTTGTCTTCTTTTCACACATTAGCATATTTCACCAATAATTTGCAATGTGGCTTTAATGTGGCAACATAAATGTAGCCATGAAATATGAGTGCAACACTTAGGGTAATAGTAATTATAACTGTGCACCAGTTATTTTATAGTTGTGCATACTAACATCTAACATCTCAGACTCCGTTAATATTGTCTCACTATATACGTTTAATTGCCCTTTTTACCTCCTTTATGATGAAATCCTCACAGTTAACAGTCTTTGTATTGAGTTTGTGCTTGAAATGTACTGTAATTCTGCAAACTGTTAATAAATATTTCAATCAATCAATCAGATCCTCCTTTTTTATCGTAACCCATTTTCTGTGACTTACGTGATGTCATTACAAAAAGCGACGTGAAGCCTGCCGACATGGCTTGTGCTACGCAGAGTAATCTAGTATGCTTTGATCTCGCCGTAAAGCGGAATGCTATGGGCCAATTAAGGTTCCAAACATTGGAACTATCCCATTGAGATAGAATGAGCACTTCCGCATTCCATTGTTACAATGGGGGGTCAGTCAACGCTATAGTTTCGTGGAATACCGGAAGACTCGACCCGCCGAGTCTTCTTCATCTTTGGCGGGATTACTTCCCCTTTCGGCGACTCTTCGTCACTTTCCGGGTCGAGTTCTGTCTGAGAACTCGACCCGGAAAGTGACGAAGAGTCGCCGAAAGGGGAAGTAATCTCGCCACTGGAGAGCGCATCTAGCTACTGCATGATGATCATGCACGCTTCTGAAGAAGTCGCCGGTCGCTTTCTTCTTTTTCTTTTTTTCTCTGATGTAAAGAGAAGTTTGTGGCAGCGCGAGCTGCGCAACCCATGCTGCTGCGGCCCGTGCACTCAGCACATCGCAATTTCGTTTTAGCCAGGGCTACAAAAGTGGCAAGACCTGTCACTCATTAGTAGGCTAATCACTCTGTGTGATTGCATATGTGTGGACTTCCTTTTCTCCACAACGGACTGTTTCGATTCTAAACCCCTTCTTGTTGCTTTTCCCTGTGTGCGATCACTCAGCAATAAGGTGATTAGTGAAACAGAACACAAAGATGAGTAGTAGCCTATTTTAACACGCAGCATCTCTCTCTCTCTCTCTCTCTCTCTCTCTCTCTCTCTCTCTCTCTCTCTCTCTCTCTCTCTCTCTCTCTCTCTCTCTCTCTCTCTCTCTCTCTCTCTCTCTCTCTCTCTCTCTCTCTCTCTCTCTCTCTCTCTCTCTCTCTCTCTCTCTCTCTCTCTCTCTCTCTCTCTCTCTCTCTCTCTCTCTCTCTCTCTCTCTCTCTCTCTCTCTCTCTCTCTCTCTCTCTCTCTCTCTCTCTCACTGCTGCGCAATGTCACAGACACAGACGCGATCAATAATAATAAAATAATAAAATAAAATATTTTTGGATATTAACAAATTAATTATTAAAGCACAGGGCCTCGCATTTCTCCCAGGCAGCTATGATTGCGAGCCATGCGTGCGCCTCGCATGCAAGCACTGTCTTGCTGCTGTCATGAAGGGGAAAGCAAGGAGTGTAGTGTACGTATATAGCCTATTCATACTGTTGTAGTAGGCTAGCTATTCATTCAGTTTCTCAGAAGAAACCTGTCAGCTCAGATCGACTGAGAAACTGAATGAATAGCTAGCCTACTACAACAGTACAGAATAGGCTAACTAACGAGATGCCTGATTTATTCTTAATGTGTTCGTGAGCGCACGTTGTGGGTAGATCAGCCACCCCCAGCATGCGGAGATGCAGGCTCTGAGAACATTCAGAAACTTGCAGCTGCTGAAAGTGCCCCAAATAGTGTAGAAAAACTCGCCAGAATGTGAAGAAGAGTCGTCCCGCGGCGATTCTTCTTAACATTCTGGCGAGTTTTTCTACACGTTTTGGCGAGTTGTCAAGATAACTCGGCAAAAAGGGTAAATGCGGCGAGTATTCTTGTTACCGTTTCGTGTCGTCTCATACAAGATCTAGCTGTTTCTACGTTAGCTTAGCGCTAGCCCCTTTCGGGACCCTACGTAAAACTTTTTTGATATTTTGTTTAGTTTTACGTTGGGTCCCTGCTCGCTAGTGTATTTTCGTATGGAAATTCCTAAATGCGGATGTGGAGATTCTCTCTAAAATAGGACCCGCGGCATGTGACGCCATTATTTTCCTTGAGTTATTCTGAATTCGGTAACTTTAAGTAGCTATACATCCCGGTGCGAATATCTCCTGTGGCGCGGAAGCCGTTAAGTATTTTTAATCTTTGTTTGACCGATTTGGTCGCTTTATTTCTTCTTGTTTGTTTACCGTTTATTGTACCGCCTCCCGGTGTGCGGTTGGCTTGTGAGGCTACGTCCCTGCCTCTGATCTGCTGTGTCATAGCTATAGCGCCACTAGCTAGCCAGATAGGCGGTACAATGAGGTGTCAATAAACAAGAAGAATCCAAGCTTCCAAATCGGGCAAACATATATTAAAAATACTTAACGGCTTCCGCGCCACAGGAGATATTCGCACCGGGATGTATAGCTACTTAAAGTTACCGAATTCAGAATAACTCAAGGAAAATAATGGCGTCACATGCCGCGGGGAGGCGTTTTAACATGTAAACATGAGCCAGTAAATGTTTTAATCAGGTGGCATGGACGACGTGGAACAGGACCCAATGCACTGGGTCGAACAAATGTCAGAAACTTCAGTAGCATTTGGGTTCTGCTTGGAGGGCTAGCTTAGCGCATATGTATATTTTGTGGTCACAGTGAGAAAACACTAATGATGTCCTTTCTCCATCAAAACACATAGGCTACAACCTAGCCCCATATGTGCCCTCTCCCTACGCTCATTCTGTAGCTCGGACTCGGAGCTACAACCCAGAGTGCAGGCCTGGCATTGATTCAACAGTATGCATCCATAGGACAACGTTTCCCCCACACATAATTACCTGAAATAGGGGGGAATGGAACACAATACGCAGAAGTCTCCTCTCACTCTCCATTCAGGACGGTGGCTTCCCTACACACAAGGACTGTCTAAAGAGGACGAGTCGCGAAGACCGTACGGGCGACGCCATGTTGCTCCATGGAAGAAGGAAACATGCGCAGTTGAGACCAAGGAAGCTGAACCACCAAGAGCATAGAGTTATAATAATAACTCTATGACCAAGAGCTGAACCAAGAGGACAACCCGGAAGTTTACGGAATGCATTGGAGTCAATGGGCCTTATAACTCTATGCAATGGGCTCGCGCGAGTACATGAACCACGTGACCAGGCTCTTTTCTGCCCCCTCAATGTCGTAACTCAACTGTCTTACCATATGGCTCTGCCCCTACAGACAGACTGAAGGCATGAGCAATGGATCAATCTCAGAAGTGGATCATCACAGGCATTTCTAGTAGATTCTCTGCACTCTGCAGTTCAATATCATTCTATTATACAGACACCTGTAGTTCTTTTAAGCAGATTTGAAAGACGGTATAGGGATTCACACAGTGTGAATCCCTATACCAAATTCAAATTGTGGAATGACTCTACCAACAGCCATAAAGAGAGAGAGAACATATTACTCCAGTTTTGGCATCACTGCACTGGCTTCCTGTTGTTTTTAGGATTGATTTTAAAATTATTTTACTTGTCTATAAAGCTCTCAATGCGGTCTCGCACCTTCCTACCTACATGACTGCCTCCCTAAATATGTCCCAAACCGGCCCCTAAGGTCTTCCACTGCTGGCCTGCTCGCTTTGCCTAAAAAAATGGCAACTAAAAAATACGGGGAAGCAGCTTTTTCTTCTACGGGCCGTCGGCATGGAACAAGCTCCCACTGTGCCTTCGTCAGGCAGCCTCTGTAGACATTTTTAAAGCTCAGCTCAAGACCCACCTCTACAACATTGCTTTTAAATGATCGTTTATTTTTTGTTATTCATGTCCTCACTGTATTGTATTACTGCTTGGTTTTTTTGTTTTTTTTTTATGTCGTTGCCTTAGTTTATCTGTTCTCATCTTTGTACCACTGCCTTCTCCTGATTTGACACTGCATTATTGTCTTATTGTTTTAACTGCATGCCTGTTTTAATGCTGTTTTGTTTTGCTTTTGTTTTTATTATCTTTTTTGCTCTGTAAAGCACTTTGAGCTACATTTATGTATGAAAGGTGCTATATAAATAAAGTTTATTATTATTATTATTATTATTATTATTATTATTATTAAAGAAGTGTGATTCACACTTCTTTATGGCTGTCGGTAGAGTCATTCCACAATTTGAATTTGGTGACATAAAGGAGAACACATTTAAACCCTTGTTGAGTTGTTCGTAATCGTGCCAAGTCTGAGTAGTTGAACTATACGCTATTAGGCTATAGTATAGCCAAATAGTTGAACGGGATATCTGGAGCTCCCTCTGGTGTTGTGGACATGATTTGAATACTAGTTAGACTGAGTTAGACAGGTGCATGGGTGGGTATCAATGAGGTGAGGTGTACACTACTGCATCCTTTTCCCACATGCTCTCCATCCTTGATTGATTGATTGAAATATTTATTAACAGTTTGCAGAATTACAGTAGCCTACATTTCAAGCACAAACTCAATACAAAGACTGTTAACTGTGAGTGGACGACCCAATTAAGCATTGCACTTGTTTAAAAGAGGGTCCACCATGTTCAATTCATCAAAACATTTAGAGACGTAGCCTACAAATAGACACCTCCATATAGACATAGTCAAAGAACAGAACAGGAATTCATCATAAAGGAAGACAAAAGGGAAAAGAAACGTCCAGTGAGGGGAAAAGGGGGGGGGGGGGGGGGGGGGGGAAATTCAGATTTTACGGGGAGAGCGGTTTTGAAGGAGTCAAGGGATTCACATGTCTTAATGACTGTTGGTAGGGCGTTCCACATTTTGGTGGCATAGGAGCGAAAGTAATTTAGTCCCTTGTTTGTGCCGAATCTGGGTTGTACATGGTTTGTTGCACTCACTTTGTTGTGGGTGTGGACTTCGTTAACATTAAGGAAGTATTTAGACAGGTACATGGGTATCTTGGTGGTGTATCGAATCTTTTGGACCAGACCCATTGCAAGATGCTGTACTTTGTCGTCGACCCTAAGCCATTCCAGCCTGTCAAAGTGGGCAGGGGTGAGGTGGGCTCGGGGGGTGAGGCCAAGTACTAAGTAGGAGCCTGACCAGTTTCTTTTGGGAGGTCTGGAGCCTTGTTTTTAGGGCCTTTGAGGTGCTGTGGTACCAAGAGGTGCATGCATATAGTCAAAGAAACCTTGTACGAGGGCTCCTGTTAAGGTCTTCAAGGTGTTTTTGTTGACCAGTGAGGAGATCCTGTAAACTAAAGGAATCTTGTTCTTTGATTGACTTTTTTTATTACGTTGGTGGCCATTTTATCACCGGAAAGATTAGCCTCCAGGATGGAACCTACGTCTCAGCTGCATGTCTCTCAGTGCAGTGACATCCTGAGATTTGCCATAATCACATTAAAAAAGAGATAGAGCAATAGGCCTATTGGTTATTTATAGCAGCTTATCCTGGGCAGGGATGTAGTGTGATTTGAGTCTGGCTTATTAGCCAGGCTAGGTGTTTGGTGCTGCCGACTCTATATGCATTGTGATGTCAGTTGATGCTGCAGTGCTTGACGTTGCATCAAATAAACACTAGGTGGTGCTGCTCAACCATTGAATGAGAGTGGACACGAGACTTTAAAATAAATACCAGTGGTCCTCCGGAGTTCAAGGTTGTCCCCAGCTAAATGGTGAGTTGGTAACCAAATGGTGTGAAACATTAAACCAAATAACTTGAATGGACCATAAAAGGAGCATTACTTAATTTACAGTAAGTCTACACAATCAGTTGAATGTAGAATAATTGTTATTTTGTTCAACATTTGCCTGTTATCTCTCCTATGGTAGTGTAAGAGCCATTTCTTCTGTTTTTTGATGACGTCATTCCAAGGGCTTGGTCAAGGCCAAGGTTGGCCAGGTTACTTAATGAGACCTGATTAAATGCTCTGTTGTTGTTCTGATGTGAACTTGCAAACAGTTTTTTGACTGTGAGACACAGGCTGGTGATTGATATGGTTTTACAATTTACAATTTACAATTTAGGCATTTAGCAGACGCTCTTAATCCAGAGCGATTTACATTTAAGCAAGAACAAAAGCATGGGAATACATCACATAAAAGCATTTATCATGCATCAAGCATTTATCATTTGACACTCTTTTGTTTTATTTACAAGTTACAGTGAACAAATAACATTTTCGAACTTTAAAGGTATATTCAGTGATTTCACTTAATTCAAATATCACTTATTTTTTTGTTTTGTTGTGATAATCCTCCCTACTATAGAGTGTGCTGGCCATATAAGGAGTTCCTCCCTGTCCCCAGTTAACCCCTGGGGGTCAAAAAACCTTAGGTTTCGTTTTTGACTCTCTATCCTGATTGGACGAAAGGCTGGGTCCCACAGCCAAAAACAAAACCTAAGGTTTTTTGAGTGAAATCACTGAATATACCTTTAAGTCAACGTTTGGACATCAGTCTTTTTATCACACGTCTGAACTATAGATCCTCGGCATCGGGCAACCAGTAGCCCAAAGTAATAGGACTTTGACGCTACAGGTAGTCTCCCACATCAATGCAGCATTTTCTTTTTTTGGGTCTGGGACTGCATGGGAGGCAACATCTCATCAAATGGTGGTCCGTGGCTCAAATGCCTAATAAATAATGGACCTTGATATGAAAATGGTTGAAACCCACTGCATTACATTAATATTTCTACACTCGATTAAATACATGTTCTACTTTTCCTTAATACAAAAAAAACTTCAAATGTCCTTACAGCCATGAAAATGTTGGACTACGAGTGTCCACTCAGTCCCTGGCTGTTTCAATATCTACAGGTGTTCAAATTAAGAATAAAACACACTGGTAGAGGTTGCATCCTCATTCCACTGCAACTGTGCTTTATTTATTATGGAAAACAGAATGTCAGTGTAAAATAAGTGAAATTAGTGAAATAACAAAAAGTAACAGTTTGTTTCCCCCCACACCCCCTGGGGACAGGAGGTACTCAAATTAAGAAAATACAAGAACTCTGAAGGTTCTACGATACAGAAAATGTTCCACGACATTCACAGACCATCAACAAACCAATCCTGAATAAAGAAAACAAAAACTGAATATCAGTTGTCTCTAAACATTTCTACCATTTCTTACACACCTCTGCTTTATCGCCAACATAATAAAGCCATATCCCTGGATAGAGTGGCTGTGTGAACTTATAGTTTGAACTTTATGAATGAGAGACATTTTGTCAGAAACTCTGTCCAAATCAGAGCACTTTGTTTGAGCCAGAAAACCCCAGACCACAGAACATCTACTGAATATTAAAAGTTCAGTTTCTTTGGGTGCAATTGAGCTCAGAAAACCTAGGGAAAAAAATCACACCCTTGTGAAGTGAGGAGCGCACCCTGGGGACCCCTACACAGACATACAGACACAGAGACAGACATACAGACAGGCATACAAACACAGAGACAGACATACAGACACAGAGACAGGCATACAAACACAGAGACAGACATACAGACACAGGGTCAGACATACAGACACAGAGACAGACATACAGACACAGGGACAGACATACAGATCAGACAGACACAGGGACAGACATACAGAGACAGACACAGGGACAGACACAGAGACAGACACAGGGACAGACATACAGAGACAGACACAGGGACAGACACACAATTACAGACACAGACACAGACATACAGACACAGGAGTGGAGGCAAAGCAAAAGAAAATAGTCACAATCCCTTTAAGAGAAATCACGTTCAATATACTCCACCCCATTGCCTAAAAAAATCCTGTTCGTTATCCTCCTCCTCCTCAGTATTCAGGATCCGGCTGTTACGGCCAGCCATAATTAGGGTATTTTGTATTTGGTATTATCTGTTGTTTCCTTTGTTCTGAGGTGGAGAGTTGATGAGAGGAGGAGGAGATCTGTGTCATCATGAGACTGATTACGGGAGAGTGCTTGCTGCTGTGGGGAACTAGTCCTCTCCATGGATTGGCCGGCTCTGATGAGCCCTATGACACCAGCAGTGGATTGGGTGGTGGCCACACCCGAACTATAAAGCTCAGTGACAAACAATTCTGTTCAGAGGACTGTCAGCTTCAGGGCAGCAGGGAATCGGTCCCCCTGTCCTCTCACCACATCACCACAACCTGTGACCATCCTGTCAAGCTCTTTGTTTGGGATAAGTTTTGAGTTCTGTTTTGATTTGCTATGTTAGTGTTGTGTTTTGTTAGTTCAGGTTAATTTGGGGTTATTGTATATTGTTGTAAATATCCATGATTTTGGGCTGTAAATAAATTCACATTCCGTTTTATTGCAATTGTCTTTCTGCATTTATGTTGCTTCCCCTAACCCTAGACTAGGGGGTGGAACAAGGTGGAAGCAAGAAATCAACATAATAAGGTGAATCATCAGAAGGTGAATCATCAGAAGGTGAATCATCCCAAGAATCATCAGAGCTTTCATCATCGTCATCAGCCACGGGTACGTGATCCTTCCTCAGCCTGAGAGTGACACAGTGGAATGCACCACCACCACCAGACTCCATGCTCTCCCACCTGTTGGTCTCCTCACAGTAGCGCACCATGCTCTTCACATTTCTGCATGACAAGAGACACCAACATAGCCATAAGAGAAGGACCTGGTGTGGACAAGACAACACTTCCCCCCCAGGCAGGCATTGGTGGACTTTTGGAAAAAAAATAACAAAAATATCAGATCTACAAGCTCACAACATGTGACACGTTGAGAGCTTGCAGATCAGCTATTTTCGGGCCGCAACCGAGCACTCTTTATCTAGGCTAGTGGAGATGTGGTGTAACGACATGGATTTCGAAACAAGTTTGTTCAACGCAAAAATCCTTCATTCCAACTTCAGGAGAACTTCACCCGACTGCTGCCTTCCCGGTATATGACATGGAAAGGAGTGGCATTTGCATTTCTTTCACCATGTAGTAAATGCTGCATTCGTGGTCTGGAGAGGGCAGTTGTTTTACAGACGGGTAAACGGGCAGGGGCTGAAGCCCCCTTTGATGTCTGTGTGTACACGTTCCTGTTGGTGGTGAACAGTGTCTCACCTCTCTTTGTAATCCACGCCTCCTAGGATGTAGATCTGTCCGTCCACCACAGCCACGCTATGCCGGTAGCGTAGCGGGCCCGGGGGATCTGTTAAGGCGTAACACGTGGTCCAACGGTTGGTCTCTGGGTTGAAGCACGCCATGAAGCAACCATGGTATACTTCAAATGTGGGAGACCAACCTGAAGTGAAGTTGAAGTGAGTCTATTACATTTTTTTAATATATTTTTTATATATTTTGTAACCCATTTTTTCACCCCTGTGTCAATCATCTAATGTGATCCTGGGCTCTACACACCCTCCGCCAACCTGGGGAGAGCAACGGACTTGAACTCATGCTTCCTTCATGCCTGAGTGTCCAAGTTGCTCCTTTACACCTGACAGGGGGGAGTTTCCCTGGTTGGACGTAGCACGTGGAAGGAACACGTTATTCCAACCAGTTCCTTTCCCCTCCATCAAGCGCCCCGGCTGGCCAGGGGGAGGCAGTATAGTGAGTCTATTACTTATGGCAGTGGTTCCCCAACTTGTTCATGTCAAGGACCCCTAAATCGACATCTATCAGCCCGTGGACCCCCATTGGAAGAGATATGCCAGGGAGACCCGCATAAGAGACGATTTGTTACGGCTCTAGCAGTGATTCTCAACCTGTTTAATTTCAAGCGCCCCCTCAAGTAGCTTACTGTACGAAGGAGCCATTCTGACTGTGCCTTTAGCCAGTTCTGTGGGCGGGTTCACTGTGGTGGGTGTGTGTCATAGAGCAGAGGTTGTCAACTGATTGTGAACGAGGGGCCACCACCCTGACTTAGAGTTAACCTTGGGACCACTGTTTGTGTTGGGTGGGGACCTGGGCTAAGATTAGTGCTTTTGTGTCAGTTGCTATGCATCCCATGTGTAAATGGTAAATGGTGCATTTATATAGCGCCTTTATCCAAGGCGCTTTACAGAGATTGTGCATTACATTCACCCATTCACACACACATTCATACACCGAAGGCAGCGGAAACCATGCAAGGCACCAACTAGCACATCGGGAGCAATTAGGGGTTCAGTGTCTTTCTCAAGGACACTTCGACAGTAACTCTGGGGGAGCCCGGGTTCGAACTGGCAACCTTACGGTTACCATCCAGGCACTCTACCCCTGAGCCACCGCTGCCCCATGTGTATACATTGGTGTTTTTTGCATTTATACTTTAGCTATTGAATAATAGCAGATTTACAAGCTGAGCTTGTAGGTCTGCTATTTTTGAAAAATCGTTAAAATGTGGCGTAAATCTTTGAATATATATTCTTTCAGAGCGAACATTTTTTAACTCAAATCTTTGCTTCTGGGGGTCTACGGCCAATTACAGATAATTCTGGGGGTCCTTTACATAAAAGGTTGAGAACCACTGACATAGAAACATATGGGTTTTTCAGAAGACATTTGGTAGAATGGAACTCGGGTCTAAATGGGTTAAGAACAGGTACGATACCTGTAAAATAGATCTATAAGACCAGGTATGTTACCTGTAACATAGATCTATAAGACCAGGTACAGTATGTTACCTGTAACATAGATCTTTAAGACCAGGTACAGTATGTTTACCTGTAACATAGATCTTTCCATTCAGAACACAAGCAGCTGACGGATCACTAATCTCTGGAAGGGACCCAAATGGAGTGACCTTTATCCACACAGATCTTGCAGGGTGGTACTTGGAGACCTGGACTGGATCACGACCTAGGGTCCAGGAGAGAGAGAGAGAGAGAGAGACACACACACACACACACACACACACACACACACACACACACACACAGTGAGAGAGATACGTCCAGTCCCTGATGACACACTGCAATGACTGCATGCATGCACGTTACCCTAATATTGCGCCCCAACTATTATTCAAAGTATAAGTAAAAAATCACACCTGTGTGATTGGTGCAACCTGGCTCGCTGATAACAAACTATCCTTACACCTGGGAAAAACTGAATCCATCCTCTTCGGATCAAATAGTAATCTCAGCAAGGCAGATGGCTTCTTGGTTAGAGTGGGTGACAATATTATCACACGGAAATATCAAATTACCTACCTAGGTTCCATCCTGGAGGCCAATCTTTCCGGTGATAAAATGGCCACCAACGTAATCAAAAAAGTCTATCAAAGAACAAGATTCCTTTACAGGATCTCCTCACTGGTCAGCAAAAACACCTTGAAGACCTTAACAGGAGCCCTCGTACAAGGTTTCTTTGACTATGCATCCACCTCTTGGTACCACAGCACCTCAAAGGCCCTTAAAACAAGGCTCCAGACCTCCCAAAACAAACTGGTCAGGCTCCTACTTGGCCTCACCTCCCGAACCCACCTCACCCCTGCCCACTTTGACAGGCTGGGATGGCTTAGGGTCGACGACAGAGTACAGCATCTTGCAATGGGTCTGGTCCACAAGATTCGATACACCACCAAGATACCCATGTACCTGTCTAAATACTTCCTTAATGTAAACGAAGTCCACACCCACAACACTAGAGGGAGTGCAACAAACCATGTACAACCCAGATTCGGCACAAACAAGGGACTAAATTATTTTCGCTCCTATGCCACCAAAATGTGGAACGCCAGTCATTAAGACATGTGAATCCCTTGACTCCTTCAAAACCGCTCTCAAAGGGCACCTACTGATGGCTGCAATTCGAAACTGGCCTCTGTAAAATCTGAATTACCCCCACTCCCCCCCCCCCCCCCATTTCCCCTCACTGTATAATGTATATTTTCCCTTTTTTGCTTCCTATATGATGAATTCCCGTTCTGTTCTTTAGCTACATAGAAATGTCTAATTGTATGTCTCTAAATGTTTGTATGTCTCTAAATGTTTTGATGAATTGAACAATGTGGACCCTGTTGTAAACAAGTGTAATGCTTAATTGGGTCGTCCACTCAGTTAACAGTCTTTGTATTGAGTTTGTGCTTAAAATGTACTGTAAATTCTACAAACTGTTAATAAATATTTCAATCAATCAATCAATCAATGTATACAATAAAATAAAAACATATATAGGCATATTTCCTAGTGCCATTTCACAAAGTTTCCATTGCTTGATGTTCTGTGTAAAGCACATGGAATTGCCTTGTTGAAATTATGTGTTATTTAGAACAAAAGGAGTCATGGGGAACATTGTCATAAAACATTATCAAAAATCAATCAATCAAACACACACACACACGCTCTGTTTTACTGAACTATTATAGTCTTCACAGTTCACACAATGTCACCCAACACAAGACATTTTGTAAGATGTGTTTATCACTCTTCTACATTGAAAAACACCAACCTGGGTGTACATGCTTTTCATTAAAAGCAAATGGCCCGTTGTCATGTAAACTTGAGAGGTAAACTTGTTTAGCCAATAATAGTCACTCAATTTTTACAGAGACAGACAGATCATTGACAAAATCCACATGCTAAAACCTGGCACATGTTAACTCAATCACTATTGCAACAATGCCACGCCAAACTCTTGTACCAGACTCAGTTATTTTAGCTCCTTTATTGGTGTTAAATTTGTTTGATAAATGAGATGAATATTAAGAAATAGAAAATCAGTCCTAAAACCTGAACATCACTGGAAGTGGAAAATACATCTCCCACTACTGTGCACATCATGTGAGTTAGTCTACAACACAACTGAACTTAAACAACACATTTAACACACAATGATTAAAATGAATCCCCCCTTATACTAGAAACGTGTTCAACGCTCAACCCCCATCTTTGAGAAGCAAACACTGATAGACATGCAGATTATATTTACACCAAAGCTCTATACTCTCTACACTTGCTTTGTACAGAAGAGTCTCATTCCAGGACTATGAATAGCTGCTGGTTTTGGTATGAAGCATCATGTTGAGTTCCACACAATGGAACAATGCCCCCTCTCCCCCACAGGGTGGAGCTGAATGTGAGTGATTGAGGTGATTTAAATCACACATTAAAATCTAGTTAATTCAGTTAGATGCATTATTATTATTACTGATGAGTAAATTAGATCAGTAAGACCAGATCCCAAAGCCTCCATGTATTATATGGTAATGAATAAAATTCAGTTTCTATACATAACTGGCTAAAAGCGTCATTGTAGTGGGTTAGGTTTTTGTGGATATGTTAAATATATAGCCTCTGAATATATACACAATGCAACAGGTTGGCTGTTAAATGCAGCACTATGATGTAATACATCATTGAGATTGTATTATACCTAACCACTGTCAGTCCATGAATCATATAGCTCATATGCAAGCTTTAAGCACATTGCCTACTTGAATGGAATGAACTCTGTAAAGTGCATGTAGGCGGCTCTTAAAAGAGCCTTTGGGTTGTTGGTAGATCAATAAGCTCTACAAAGTGGTGTCCATCCTGGCATTGTATGCATCTAGCTGGGCATCAAGCTTCTCTGCAGAAAGCGGCTGTTTTTTGGCACCACCAGCACCGCCTCTCCCCCGGCCTCTGGCACTGCCTGCGCCACGACCTCCACGTCCCCTCTGCTTGCCTCCAAAGCCACCAACACGCCTCTTCATACCTCCACCTCTGTTCAGACCCTGCATGGGAGGCCGTCGCTGGTTATCAATCTGTGAGGTGACGAGCTGTATGTTCATGGGGTGCCCATCAAGTGGCATGCCGTTGTACTGTTTCATGGCCTTCAGGGCATCTGCCCTCCTTTCAAAGTGGACATCTGCAGTCCCCAAACCCCTTCCAGAGCGGTCATAATGGACAGCAGCCTTCTTCAGGGTACCAAACTCTGCAAAAAGTTCCTGGATATCTGCTTCAGAGACACCAAAGTCCAGGTTTGAGACAAGGAGCTTCCCTCCAGTTTCCACACCAGCTCCTCCACCACCAGCATTGTCGGGCATGTCAAGCTGTTTAGGCCTGCTGTACGGCGTAGGTCTGCCTCGACCTCGGTTGAGGTTGCCTCGGCTCTTCATGGGACCGGAGCTACCGGTGGCTTCCCCGGTGGCTCCTCCAAGACGGCCGACACCGCCGCCAGCTCCGCGGCCGCCGCCACGGCCACCACTGCGGCCACCACTGCGGCCTCTGCCTCCGCGGCCTCCTCCTCTCTGCGACCTTTTCTGTTTGATAATGTCGTCTAAGGACATATCAATTTTATCTGCCATTATGCCCGAGCCTAATAACGCTAAACTTAGAATGAAATAGAAAATGGTAGTACAACCTATAGACTCTAACTTGGTCCGAATCCCTGTCTCTCACTGAATGATCTGCCTGGACAATGTTGAAGATTCTAAAGTGAATGAATGATGAGCTCAGATCCTCCTTGTTTTAAGTGTGCTCTGAGGACCTAAGTGAGGACAGGCAGACTGCTCTGCAGTGCACTGGGCGGTGCCAAACCTGTTTGGCTGTCTTTGTTCTCACCAATGGTCTGAAATCGACATGGATTTAATTTGCACATTGAGCATGGTTGACTGGTTGTAGCTGAAACCTTTACTATATATATATAAATATTTACTTTAATTAATTGTATTTTGGGTTTGATGGTTCGTTTGGTTTGGTATATTTGGTTATAGACTTATATGGTACATTTATTTGGTATTGTATTGGTCTTGTTTTGAAATGATTTGATTGATTGTATCACTCACACTGTATTATATTGACTATGAATTAACCATTGTATTGTTGATGGTAATCAATTGATGTATTTAATGCACAGATATTATTGTTAAACTATGAAATCATTGATTTGTAATATTTATTTTCTAATTTTGAGTTTTCACGGTGTTCCAATGAACACAGGGCCTTCTCCGTGGACCTTACCCTATGGAACGCTCTCCCCAAACACATCCGAGATGCCCCCTCACTTCCTACCTTCAAATCTTCACTGAAAACCCACCAAATTCACAATCGCATTCCCATGCTAAAAACTTGTTATATGCACTGTTTTATTGGTTTTATTCTTTTAATAGTTTTTTTTTCTAATAAAGTTGTCCTTTTTTCTTGTCCCCCCCCTGGCCCCAACACATGTAAAGCGTCTTTGAGTGTCATGAAAAGCACTATATAAATCCCAGATATTATTAAACTGAAATAAACCAAGGATTTAATGTGCAAATGCAAATTATTTAAATCACCTCAATCACTCACTCAGACATGCACAGCTCTACCCTGTTGGGGAGGGGATCGGCATTGTTTCATTGTATTGAACTCACACCAAAACCAGCAGTTGTTCACACTTCTGTACCAACTTACCAAGCAAGTCTAGAGTTTTGGTTTAAATCAAATCTACATGTCTATTCAGTGGCTTCTCAAAGCGCAGGTGGGGGTTGAGCATGTTTCTAGTATAGGGAGGGGATCCAAATTTAGTGTAAGAATTGTTATCAGACTAATCAGAGTAATTAATACATCACAGTACAATATCACAACCACATTAAGGTTTAAGGTTAACTCCCTCATGTATGGATTCTAAACATACATACTTGAGACTAACTGCCTTATATTTGAAGTATTTCTGATATTACTAATAGTCCTACAACAAAACAAATGAATGAATGGCATTCCAATGTTGTCTATCTAATTTTATATATTACTATTACATATTGCATTACCTATGTTTTCAAATGATACTGACAAGATGCTTACCATGAGGATAGTGTGAGGATAGTGAATTTGTGATATCTAACCATGATGATGTGATACTGACCATGTGATTGCAATAATAACAAGATGTATCTTGTCTCACACCAGCCTTTTTACAAGGTGGGACCGTGTAAAATGTGTCGATTTTTACAATATGTATACTGATCCTATCCTGAAGAAGGCCAGTAGACCGAAAGCTTTCTAAATAAATACATTGATTGTGCGCAGATCTGAGTGTGCAGAGCTTCCCTTTATTTTTCTCATGTTCTCTTTGTGGCTCCAGCACCTCACTTAGGTTTTTTCAGCGGATGAGCGGTGGTTCTTTTTACAATATGTATACGTTTTTTCAGCGGATGAGCATGGTTCTTTTTACAATATATATACTACACTAACGTTGGCTACAAATTGAAACTGTATATCAACTATAAATATAATAATTGATATGGAAATCCCTGAATTCGCCCAAATTGGTGCGTCAGTGTCATGCCTGACGTAATAGACTGTACCCCAAATACTGTGACAATGGAATACTGCCATCATTATACCCACAGTGATAACAGCTATTACACATGCATGTTGAGGCAATGATTCGTTTTTAGAAATTGTCAGGCAAAGCCATATACAGTCATCGTATACGTGAGTGACCTAACGCGATTGACTGAGAGGCATAATCTACGTCATGCATTGGTGGACAGACTGTTCAAATTACGTAATACATGCTAGAAAACTAACACAGTAATTCAACTACCCTTAGATTTTAACTTTTCAAATACAGATAACAACATATATATATATATATAGGCCATGGCGAGTTACATTAAACCAGATGGAAACATTATTCAAGGGTTAAAGGACATCGCTAACACGCTAAGGATTCACTCCCTCAAAGCGACATGCGCCTCAAACTCTGGTCACCCCACCTCATGTTGCAGTGCAGCAGAGCTCATGTCAACCCTGTTTTTCTACACTATGCGCTACAAATCCAATGACCCTCGAAACCAATGTAATGACCGCTTCGTCATGTCAAAGGGTCACGCTGCACCAATCCTCTATGGAGCGTGGGCTGAGGCAGGTTATGTGAAAGAGGCCGACCTGCTCAACCTGTGCAAGCTTGAGTCTGACCTGGAAGGGCACCCAACACCTAGACTGGCCTTTGCCGATGTGGCTACAGGCTCCTTGGGACAGGGTCTTGGAGCTGCATGTGGGATGGCCTACACTGGGAAATACTATGACAAATCTAGTTACCGTGTGTACTGCCTGATGGGTGATGGGGAGTGTTCAGAGGGCTCTGTATGGGAGGCCATGGCCTTTGCTTCCTACTACAAGCTGGACAACATGGTGGCCATCATTGATGTCAACCGGCTGGGCCAGAGTGAGGCTACACCTCTGCAGCATAACATGGACACCTACCGCAAGCGGTGTGAAGCCTTTGGATGGAACACATATATTGTGGATGGCCATGATGTAGAGGAGCTGTGTGAGGCTTTCTGGCAAGCCAAGCAGGTTAAGGACAAGCCTACCTGCATTGTTGCAAAGACATTCAAGGGCAAAGGACTCAAAAACATTGAGGACATGGACAACTGGCACGGGAAGCCCATCCCCAAAGACTGTGTGGATGACCTGATCTTTATCAGATCCATAAAGATAGCCTGATGAAGGCCGCATAGGCTGAAACGTTGCTGTTTCCCTATTAAAAGTTGGTTCACTGCATTTGAAGACAGTGTTTGTTTTTTCAGTGTGTGTGCAAACACATAATTTTTCCTACACAAACATAAAATGCCATTGACAACGAATGGACAATTTTCAGTATTCGTGCAAACACAAACATTGCGTAACACAAACATTGAAGACAGAGGTGAGGATGCAAATTCTGATTGGCCGGAATGAGATGATTGTACGATGATTATCTCATGCCCCTGGTGTGATTGTTTTTGTATGGAAGTGTGTGTGGTGGGTTAAAGCACAACCTTGTGTAATATTACTTAATTATAACACGCTACGGGTAAACTATAGTTTACAATACAATGGCTGACTACTCAGAATAACAAATTGTGCTGCAAGCCGCAGTGAGGGGTGGAGAAAGGAGAATAAACATTGGTGAGAGGCAACTTCTGTGTGTAGTTCAGCATGTGTAGTTGTAGTAGCTGTTGCAAATGCATGATAAGAGCACCCCTCTCTTCACACAAGTGTGATTTATTTATTCTGCAAACTGTTAAGTATTCAATCAATCAAAAACCTGACTGCTTAGTTGTGGCCCTATAAGAGAACAATGTAGCAATGGATATTGTTTGCTCTGCAGTTACATGTTGTGATTATATTTTATGCTGCAGTTTGTTATTGGTAATTTATAGCTTTACAGCTGGATATGAATTAAAAACTGTAGACTCCAGTTTAATTCATATCCTCTGTAGGACAGAAACAAAGACACCACACGGACTCCATTGATATATATCACATGAACAGTGGTAGCCGTTAGCCACCAACTGCCGTATTCATGTTTGAATACGGCCCCCTAAGATCTTCCACTGCTGGCCTGCTCGCTTTGCCTAAAAAGATGGCAACTAAAAAATACGGGAAGCAGCTTTTTGCTTCTACAGGCCGTCGGCATGGAACAAACTCCCACTGTACCTTCAACAGGCAGCCTCTGTAGACATTTTTAAAGCACAGCTCAAGACCCACTTCTACACCCTTGCTTTTAATTGATCTTTTATTTTTTTGTTATGTCCTCACTGTATTGCATTACCGCTTGTTTTTTTAAAATAATTTTTATGCCTTGCTTTTCTTTCATTTTTCTCCATTGCTCTGTAAAGCACTTTGAGCTGCATTTCATGTCATGAAAGGTGCTATACAAATAAAGTTGTATTATAATAATAATAATAATAATAATAATAATAATAATAATAATAATAATAATAATAATAATAATAATAATAATAATAATAATAATTATTATTATTATTATTACCTTACATACAAGTAATGCTTGCCTACAAAATTATTATGAACAGTGTATATGTGTGGAGAGAGACTTTGCTTTCTTTTAAATACCCTTTACATTTTAGAATTATTGTCTGGTACTTTGCTGGCTATTTTATTGTATTTGTATATGTATGCATTGACCTGAGCAAAACAAATTTCCCTTGTGTATAATAAAGACTCTCTCTGAAAGAAACCGTCTCTGGTCAGGAAAGGAACCTCCTTCATTCATTGGGAGGAGCTGTTCAGCCACTCAGCCCTCGCTCTCATTCATTGGTGGGGCGCACAGCCGCACATAGACAGTAGCAGTAGAATGTGTGCTGTTGAACGTATAAAGGGTCTCGCGCGCCTCTCCACCAGGCAACAGCATATTTCTTTTATATTCAATTCCAGAAATAAACCTACACCAAAATGAGTGGCCGAGGAAAGACCGGAGGAAAGGTCAGGCAGAAGGCTAAGACCCGCTCATCCCGTGCCGGGCTCCAGTTCCCCGTGGGTCGTGTCCACAGGCTGCTGCGTAAAGGCAACTATGGCCAGAGAGTCGGAGCCGGAGCTCCAGTGTACCTCGCTGCGGTGCTCGAGTATCTGACCGCTGAGATCCTGGAGTTGGCTGGAAACGCTGCCCGTGACAACAAGAAGAGTCGTATCATCCCCCGTCACCTCCAGCTGGCCGTCCGCAACGACGAGGAGCTCAACAAACTGCTGGGCGGAGTGACCATCGCTCAGGGCGGTGTGCTGCCCAACATCCAGGCTGTTCTGCTGCCCAAGAAGACCGAGAAAGCCGCCAAGAAATGAATCTGCTTCATTCGTTTAACGAACCCCACAAAGGCTCTTTTAAGAGCCAACCACTCTTTCCATGTAAAGGTTAATTTCCAGTGTCTTTGAGGAGCACACTTCATAAATCACTCAATAATAATAAGGCAGACTTTATATTTGTCTTCGTCAACGAGGGCACCCAGCTGCAGCCTCGCAGACGAGACGTGCTCCGTGAGGGGACCGTGCTCTGAGGGGGGTGATCCGTGAGGTACCTGAAGTGCGTTTTCCCCCCGCTTGCACGTGCACGAGCGCACATGCATGCACGCGCAACATCATGCGCGTGCACGACACGCACTTGCTGGTGCGCGCTTAAATGCCGGGTGTAGTACCAGCTTTGCTTAATTATAATTACGTGCTCGGTTTGGAAAAGTTTGATGTAGTTTGTTGTAGATAATAGTTTCATTGAAAGCTTATTAGTTGGTAAGTGTGCATATTTGAAGAAATGCAAATCTAACAATAAAATGATATGCAATAGGCTAGGCCCAGGCTAGGCCTATATGGTCGAATATGACATTATGATATCAAGGCATTTAAGTAATGTAATAAGTTGCTATATAACCCCGTACCCCTGTCCCACACAAGTGATACGTGTCCAGACCATAGACCACAGACACAGGACCATATGCATTGGGGGACAAAGTTCTTAAGAATGTGTTGTTGCGACTGTAGGCCACTGTTTACTATGAAAACCTGCATTTCCCGTCAGTAAGTGTGTCATGTCACGCCTCGTGTAATGCCTCCATATATTGTCACGCCTCGTGACATCATGCCTCGTGGCACGTCACGCCACCATATATGGCCGTTTCCATATATGATATAAGATCACGACACTGACCTCATCAAACCCTGGATAGCCATACATGGAAAAAACTGGATCATCACCTATATCTCCATATATGGAGCTGAACCGACCAGCAACTCTACATAAGACCTCAAACCCTTAGGTCTTCATATATGGAGCCGACCTGTTCTGACATTCCATAATGTTGATCCACCCCCACCCATCCTTCCTCTTCGATGTTTCCCTTTTGACTGATACCTGTCCATTCAAACTCTAGACGGGCCCGCCCCAAAGTTATTAGTCAGTTATTATTAAGGGACCAAGAAGACACGCAGTGACTTTGGTCACTTCTTGTTTTTGTAGTTTTTTTTCTTCTCCTTCTCCTTCTTCCGCCAAAAATAGCTGTTCTGACTGAACCGTGCAGTCGCTTTTCGTGAAACTCGGTAATCTGGTAGAGGGCCATGCCAAACGGTGACTATGTGAAGCCCATGACCATTGGCCAAATGGTGGCGCTATAGCACTGAAATTGAAAATTAAGTTGAAAATGCAAACTTTGAATGTACATATCTCATGAACCGTTTGACCGTTGGCAATGACACTTTGATACACATATGTGTCTCCTCATGCCGAACAACTTCCATATTCTGACCTCTGACCTTTAGATTACCCACTAATTTGAAATATATGAAAACCATTTAAAATGTATCTTCTCCCAGAATCTTTGATAAAAATGCACAAAAACGTCTACACTTGAACTTTGGACTTATACGAACAAAAAATCGTAACAGATTTCTTTTAAGTCAAAAAATGAAGTTTTTATGAGCCAATAAAAAAAAATCTGTTTTGTGAAACCTCTCATGCAACCAATACGTCTTCCAAATACGGTTGGCAGAGCTAATACCTATACTGCATGTTACTGTATAGAATGAGTCAACTGACAGAGTCTGCTTAGCTCAGTCGGTAGAGCTCTCACCTTTGGACCACAGGGTCACTGGTTCAAATCCGGGTAGTGACAACTCGGCCTGTGATTCTTATTTGTGCATATTTGTCTCTCTCTCTCTCTCTCTATCACTAGGACATGACAATCATCACAATAATAGATACTAGTAACTGTAATAGAGTAATAAGTCTAATAGTGTAATAAGTGTATTTAGTGTAATAGTGTAATACGTGTAAAAGTAGTGCAATAGTTTAATAGTGAAATTGTGTATTACGTCTAAATTTGTAATAGTGTACTATTAGTGTAATATAAGTGTAATAGTGTAATATTGTAATAAGTCTAATAGTGTAATAGTGTAATAGTAGTGTAATAGTGTAATAAGTATAATAGTGTAATAGTAGTGTAATAGTGTAATAGTGTAATAGTAGTGTAATAGTGTAATAAGTGTAATAGTGTAATAGTAATGTAATAGTGTAATAAGTGTAACAGTGCAATAGTGTAATAGTGGTGTAATAGTTTAATAAGTGTATTCTGTCTTCTCTCTCTCTCTCCACCCCCCCTCTCTCTGTCTCTCTCTCCACCCCATCTCTCCTCTCTCTATTTCTCTCTCTCCACCCCCCTCTCTCTTCTCTCTCTGTCTCTCTCTCCACCCCCCTCTCTCTCTCCACACTCTCTGTCCTCTCTCTGTCCTCTCTCTCTCTCTCCACACTCTCTGTCCTCTCTCTGTCCTCTCTCTGTCTCCACACTCTCTGTCCTCTCTCTGTCTCCAGTCTCTCTGTCCCTGTCTCCACACTCTGTCCTCTCTGTCTCTCTCGCTCTCTCTCCACTCTCTCTCTGTCTCCACCCTCTCTCTTTGTCTCCACCCTCTCTCTCTCTCTATCTCTCTCTCTCTCCACACTCTCTGTCCTCTCTCTGTCTCCACACTCTCTGTCCTCTCTCTGTCTCCACACTCTCTGTCCTCTCTCTGTCTCCACACTCTCTGTCCTCTCAATGTCTCCACACTCTCTGTCCTCTCTATGTCCTCTCTCTGTCTCCACACTCGCTGTCCTCTCTCTGTCTCCACACTCTCTGTCCTCTCTCTGTCCTCTCTCTGTCTCCACACTCTCTGTCCTCTCTATGTCCTCTCTCTGTCCTCTCACTGTCTCCTCACTCTCTCACTCTCTGTCTCCACACTCTGTCCTCTCTCTGTCTCCACACTCTGTCCCTGTGTCTCTCTGTCCCTGTCTCCACACTCTGTCCTCTCTGTCTCTCTCGCTCTCTCTCCACTCTCTCTCTGTCTCCACTCTCTCTTTGTCTCCTCTCTCTCTCTCTCTCTCTCTCTCTCTCTCTCTCTGTCTCTCTCTCCACACTCTCTGTCCTCTCTCTCTCTGTCTCTCTCTCTCTATCTCCTTGGTCCCGCCTTATCGCTGCTTGCAGCTATATTTAGTTATTATTATTATTACTCAGGCCCAAAAATGAAGGCCCGGCCCTACCTGGGCCCTCATCAAACCATGTACACTCAAGACACTGCCCCCGCTGCCACCCTTAGATCTCCATATATGGAGCTGACCTGTTCTGACATTCCATATGTTGATCTGACCTCATCAAACCCTGTACACTCAAGACACACTCCAATGCCGGTACAGAATTAATTCCATTATGTTGATCTGACCCCCCATGCCAAAGCACCAGCGCTCGCCCAGCAGTCTGCCGTCACCCAGGCAGATGTGTGCACGTGACCTCACTTCTCGCCCTCAGGGCGTCTTACTGGTCTACTGTTATTTATCTTTTTATTCCCACAACAATATAGTCTACAGAAAAATATGGCATATTTTGGACATCATTGATCATGACTAATACATTTTTAAGAAATGTAATGTATTTTTGTTTTAATGTAATCGTTTGACACACAATTGGTAATATTAAAGTGGAGACGTTTAGCAATGTTGCTCATTCCACGGACGCGTGGTCATGACAAGCTGTACCTCGTTGTAAAGGTGAGTAATCAACGATTAAAATGATGTAAAACACAATACCAATTGGTATTATTAAAGTGGAGAAATAATGGACCAAAGTTAAGTTTCCGGTCCCTCACAGATCACCGCCCTCACGGAGCACAGTCCCCTCACGGAGCACTGCCCGCTCACGGAGCACGTCTGCTCTCGTCTGCAGCTGGGTCCTATTGTCAACAGCAGCCAAAAGTAGTAGCCTACATAAGGGACCAAATATACTAAGAGGGCCTATAATAATACTTTAAGATAAATGCATAGCGTATTTTGCTTTGAACCTGTGTCATAGTTGTTGCTGTTATGACGCACAGCTCTCATCTGTATTCATAAAAGTACTTTGACATTTATGTAGTCGGCATCAAATTTAAATAATGCAGACTACTTGTAGCTTTATGGCCCATGTCTCCAGTTTGTACCAGTTATTTACACACACTCCGCTAAAACAGTTTGTTCAGACTAGTCAAAGGCTACTAAAAACTCGGATTGCAAAAGACCAGCATTTTTTTTTCAGGGCAAACCAGTAATAAACACACATTTTGATAAACACTAATTGTTTAACTAGTTAAGTACAAATCTTCAAAAGGTTCTAAAAATGGTATAATGGAATCTGCTCTGTAGAGAAAACGTGGGCGGCTCTTAAAAGAGCCTTTGGGTTTTTGGTAGATCAAGTCAGCATCATTAACCTCCGAATCCGTACAGAGTGCGTCCCTGTCTCTTCAGAGCATAGACAACATCCATGGCGGTCACGGTCTTTCTCTTGGCGTGCTCGGTGTAAGTGACAGCGTCACGGATTACGTTCTCCAGGAACACCTTGAGGACACCGCGAGTCTCCTCGTAGATCAGAGCGGAGATACGCTTCACGCCGCCACGGCGAGCCAGACGGCGGATAGCGGGCTTGGTGATTCCCTGGATGTTATCACGAAGCACCTTGCGATGACGCTTGGCGCCTCCTTTTCCAAGACCTTTTCCTCCTTTTCCTCGCCCTGACATTTTTAGTACAGCTGTAGTTGCAGTTAGAAAACTGAGTGATTTGAGAGCTCAGAGCCTTGCCTTTTTATGTGTGATCTGAGGACGTAAGGGAGGACAGGCACGCACAGAGAGAGCTTCGTGGGCGTTGCCAATGTGCACCCTCCCCCCACCCACACTCCTCCCCGTGTTCACGTCACCCATTTGTTTTTACAGTAATTGCTATTCAACTGTTTAATCATATAATTGCTGTTGTTTTTTGTCAATATTTTTGCCACTCCAATATTGCTTTCCCTGTTTTTATTGGCATTATTCTGCTTCTTTTTAACTCCCTAATAAAGTTGATTTTACATGTTGCTTCTTCTTGCACCTCGTGTAAAGTATATTTGGGTACTCATTACTCAGAAAAGCGCTACATAAGTTTGAGATATCATTATTAAATATTAAATAATATCATTATTATCATGCAAGAGCCTGATACAATACTTTATATGTAAACATTTGAAAAAAGCCTTGGAAGGCATAAATAACATTCCATGACTTATTTTCCTATGCTTTAGAGTAGGCCTACTCTCGATAATGTAGGCCTTTATGATTTGGAACTAATGTCAATTGTCCACTATTCAATGTTGATTTGAACCAAACTGATTCATGGTTTAGCAAAATTAGGTGTGAAGAGAAATGCCGGATTAGAACTGGCCTTTTAATAATTGGTGGTGTTTGACTAACACACAATATTGTATTATGGACACATGGCTGTTATTGAATGTTATTGTTTTGTTTAGCAGTTTTTGAATTGCTGTGTCTGATAATCCCATGTGGGACGGGTTAATTGGTCTGGACACGGACACACATTAATTCATTCACAGGTATAAACTGCCTGGTTCTCACATGATCATCATTATAGTGAAGATATACTCTTATAAAATAATGTGGTTGGCTCTTAAAAGAGCCTTTTGTGGGTATAAAATAGAGCAGACGGTTTACTTCTTTTTGGGCGCTGCCTTCTTTGCTGCTTTGGGTTTGGCAACCTTCTTGGCTGGAGCCTTCTTGGCTGCTGCGGGCTTCTTAGCCACTTTCTTGGGGCTCTTGGTGGCCTTCTTCGGGCTTTTAGCTACTACTTTCTTGGCGGCAGGCTTCTTGGCTTTCTTGGGTGATTTCTTGGCGGCTACAGGCTTCTTTGCTGCCGCCTTCTTAGGTGATTTCTTAGCCGCTGCGGGTTTCTTGGCTGCAGCGGGCTTCTTTGCTTTGACTGCTTTCTTAGCAGCAGGTTTCTTTACCTTAACTGCTTCTGCCTTGTTAATCTTGAAGGAGCCAGACGCGCCGGTGCCTTTGAGCTGGACCAGGGTGCCTTTGGTGACCAGGCTCTTGACGGCGGTCTTTACGCGGACCTTGTTCTTCTCCACATCGTAGCCGCCGGCAGCCAGAGCCTTCTTGACCGCAGCGAGAGAGACACCGCTCCGCTCCTTGGAGGCGGACACGGCCTCGACGACCAGCTCAGCGACGCTGGGGCCGGTCTTCTTGGGTCGGGGTGCTGCCTTCTTCTTGGAGGCCTTGGCCGGAGCTGGTGCTGGAGCGACTTCTGCCATTATTCTCTCGGATAGTAGATTGCTGTTCCTTCTCGAAAGTAAACTCTCACTGTGTGATGCTGAACGCTCTGAAGGGGCTGGACTTAAACACCACACGAGAACCATGTAGACTCAACACACACAGCAGCTCTACTGTAGTATCTTAACGTGACACTTTTGTGTTTTCTCCTCGATTAAAACATCATTTAACTATCTACTGGGTATATTATGTAATGCAACAAAGAGCTGACCAGTTAACACACATGCTCCTTTTTTACATTAATACATCTGAGATTAAAACGGCACTCTAGTTTTTAAGTTATATGATAAAAACACCAGCCTTCCACAGTCCGACACCATCGTTTACTAGATCATTTGACTTCTAAAACATTTTAAACTACGATAAATGAGCAATGATACTCAAACTCGTCTTAGCAGACATGCATGGCGACGCAACAACATAAACTATACTTTTGTTTTGTCTTCCGTTTTCCTACAAACAGAAGGTTTTCTGACACAAGTAAACACACTCCAGTTGAGAACAGCATGGTGGAGTTTATACCAACTTCCAATGACAGAGGTTGTAACACTTGGTCAATTTGTGGTCAAAAACATATTGGTATCAAAATACAGAAAACGACACGTGTTTTCATCTTCAATCAACTGCATGTAATTGTGCATGTAGGCTATATGTATTTGGTTATGGCACACATACACTTTCACTGATATGCCTACACTCCTTCCATGCATTACCACTAACAATAATGTGATGATGTAGGCAGATAAATGTGACTTTGGAACATGATGTTGTATTTTGGCATGAATTACTTAACTTAAACTGGTGTGTACAGTAGACTATACTTTTGTATTAATACAAAAGTATTTGTTGTAGTGTCACATTATTAATAACATGGAGACTAGAATGTATTTTATGGACACTACTTCATATGTATTCTTTTCAGAGCCACCCACACTTTCAATATTTATTCAGATAAGTTTCATGATCAATGAGGCCAAAACTACTTATATGTAACCCATTCTCAACAGTGATAGTAGTAATGGATGAATTTATGACAGAGGTGGCAGTGCATATTTAGGTGAGGCGACTTTGAGACAAGCTTGGTTATGGTTATTGAGCCTCACACAGCTGGACTCAAGTTAACATTATGGAATGAATGCAGTGATGTGCCAGATCAAACTCTTTTCTTTCTCCAGTATTGTGCCAGTTCAACATAAAATTAGTCTGAAAGGTTGTGATTATTTGGGTCAGGATGTACTTTTTTTCCCCCCTAGCAATGCTGATAAACAGCACCAACATCACTTTAACCATATTTTCAAATTGTTTTAAGAATAGCAGATCTACACGATCACACATAGTCACAGACTTGCAGTGTTGTTGTTTTTTGAGGGGATGTCAAAGACTTTGGTGTGCGTGTGTAAACACAAACTTTGTCCTAACACAAACATGAAATGTAATTGACAATGAATGGCCAGTTTTACATCATTGTCCCAATACAAACATGAAATGCCATTGACAATGAATGGCCAGTTCTGAGTGTTTGTGTTGAAGACGAGGACATGAATTGTGATTGGCCTGAATGAGATGATGTATGATGATAAGAGTGCCCCTCACTTCACACGGGTGTGATTTTTGAGCCCCTCCTATAAACAGCTTTTGTCCACGTCTCATATTTCATTCGGAATTAATTAATTCCAGTCATCAGAATAAAAATGCTCATGTAAACACCTCGATTGGAATAATATTCCATTCCGGTATAGATCACCACACTTAATTCTGAATGCTACTGGGAGTTTGGAATACATCATTATTTTACACATGTCTGCCCTTAGTAGACTATAGTGCTTTCTGCCCTTAGTAGACTATAATGCTTTATGCCCATGTAGAAATGCACTATTTTACCCATTCGAAATACCAGTTATTTTTTTCCCCATAATAAAAAGCGCTTTTGCAAACCCATCAGCGAATTACAATTGCCATTGCCAATTTCAGTGTATGGATGCTATGTTTTTTAGTTATGGGTGGAGGCCGTGTGTGGTTGCAGGGACTGCACTTAATTTTTTATTTGATCAGATAACAGCAGTTAGTGTTTCTCGGTTATTCATTTCTTAAGGCATAACGGTTATGGGTTCTCTCTATAATCCAGTTATATTCCGAATGAAGTTTGGTCAATTGGGGATAGGAATACTTGTTTAGTTTTTTGTGCATGTAACTGCCATTTTAAAGTACTTATTGCGTAAAATAGTATGCCTCAGGAATGTATAAATGTAGGGGAATAACATCTTTAAATAACACATTAGGTGGCTCTTAAAAGAGCCGTTTTGGGGTTGTGACTGTGACGGATTTGTTTAAGCACGTTCTCCACGGATACGACGGGCCAGCTGGATGTCTTTGGGCATGATGGTTACCCTCTTGGCGTGGATGGCGCACAGGTTGGTGTCTTCAAACAGACCGACCAGATAAGCCTCGGCCGACTCCTGGAGAGCCATGACGGCGGAGCTCTGGAAGCGCAGGTCGGTCTTGAAGTCCTGGGCGATCTCCCGCACCAGGCGCTGGAAGGGCAGCTTGCGGATCAGCAGCTCGGTGGATTTCTGGTAACGACGGATCTCCCTCAGAGCCACTGTACCGGGACGGTAACGGTGAGGCTTCTTCACTCCACCGGTGGCCGGCGCGCTCTTACGAGCTGCCTTGGTGGCGAGCTGCTTTCTGGGCGCTTTGCCGCCGGTAGATTTACGAGCTGTCTGCTTAGTTCTTGCCATAGCTTCTTCTATCAAAGGTCTGAGTTGTAGAATATTTTCTCAGAGCAAACTGCTGCCTTTTATTAGCGCCTCGGAGACGCCGTCGTCCTCTGATTAGTCAGTGGTCAGGAACCTCCTTGTTTGGGGAGGTACCATGAATCACTGGCACCGATTGGAGGGAAACTTTTACAAACGTTGCTGCTTTAATAGCTAATAAATACTATGGAATAGTAGTTTCCACTGCATATCGAAAATAATAAAATGCATTGCTCTATCTTGTATGACACAGCGCAAATAAATAAAAAATTCTACTAAAAAAATTGGGACATATCTTGTCTTAATACATAATTAACACTCACAACATATTAATGTGGTCAAACTTTGGACACTTGTGTGCTTTTGACACACAGAAGTGATGATGATGATGATGAACTAAAATGTGCCTTGCACTTGAATGCAGCAGTTTGCTCCCTTTTTGCAACAATACAACTTGTTTAAAGAGAGACAAAATGGCAAGAACCAAGCAGACCCCACCCCACCTAAAGCTGACTGCCTGCCGCCCTAAACTGCATTATTATTAGCATAATTAAACGCCAATTGTATTACAATACAAAATTTAGCCTAGACTACATTTAGTGTCATATTGCATGGATAATATTTTATCCCACTTGCTCTGAGAGACGTGTGGTCAAGAACCTCCGTCTTTGGGAAGAGTCAGAGTTTAGACTGGGAGGAACCGATCACACCCCTAGCAGTGAATGGTGGGAAACTCATACACACTCAGCCCGCGCTCTCATCCGTCTCTATGATTGGTGGGGCGCACAGCCGCACACACAGAATGTACTACGTTGAATATATAAAAGGTCTCGCACGCCTCTACTCCACCATATTTCTTCGAGTGCTTATTATTCTAGAAATAAACATAACCTACTACAAAATGAGTGGACGAGGAAAAACTGGAGGGAAGGTCAGGCAGAAGGCGAAGACCCGCTCATCCCGTGCCGGGCTCCAGTTCCCCGTGGGTCGTGTTCACAGGCTGCTGCGTAAAGGCAACTATGCCCAGAGAGTCGGTGCCGGCGCCCCGGTCTATCTGGCGGCTGTCCTCGAGTATCTGACCGCTGAGATCCTGGAGTTGGCTGGAAACGCTGCCCGTGACAACAAGAAGAGTCGTATCATCCCCCGTCACCTCCAGCTGGCCGTCCGCAACGACGAGGAGCTCAACAAACTGCTGGGTGGAGTGACCATCGCTCAGGGCGGTGTGCTGCCCAACATCCAGGCTGTTCTGCTGCCCAAGAAGACCGAGAAAGCCGCCAAGAAATAAATCTACTTAACTCGACTTAACAAACCCCCACAAAGGCTCTTTTAAGAGCCACCCACTGTTTCAGCATAAGAGTTATTTCCAATATTCTAAATGCGCACTTTTATAGCTTAACTTTATATTTATCCAGTCTGTCCAGATGTCTGCAATCATAACAGCACTGCGGGTTATTGCTTAATTTCTTCAGTTGGAATGGTGAAAAAGTGACATGAACCCACTGCTTCGTGGTAGTTAATGTTCCTGCTCTATTCTACATGAGGTCCTAAATGTCTAATGTATGCGCCAAATGCTGTTCGTGTAATGCTTGCATGATATCTAGTAATTATTTCAGCATGTACCACTACTTTAATTTATAAGATGTCTGAGCAGTTATTGCTGAATTTCTTCAGTTGTAATGGGAAAAGAACCCACAAGGCTTCGTTGTAGTTAATGCATTATTTCCCCGCTCTATTCATTTAGGCTCCTTATGCTTTGTGTAATTCTTGCATGATATCTAGTCATTCTTTCAGCGTGTAACCACATGTTTATCTACACATGAGCACTATGTATTCACACATTAACTGGTAGTTAATGGTTTAGCCGACATGCATTGTAATGGCCATGTTCATTGTACATATTTGGTTAAACTCTTCTTGGAAAATATGGGTGGTCCTTAAAAGGACCGTTGTGTTTTTAATAGCAAACTATGCAGTTTACTTGGAGCTGGTGTACTTGGTCACAGCCTTGGTGCCTTCAGACACGGCGTGCTTGGCCAGCTCACCGGGGAGCAGCAGGCGGACGGCGGTCTGAATCTCCCTGGATGAGATGGTGCGGCGCTTGTTGTAGTTAGCCAGTTTGGAGGCTTCACCGGCGATGCGCTCAAAGATGTCGTTGACGAAGGAGTTCATGATGCCCATGGCCTTGGAAGAGACACCAGTGTCAGGGTGGACCTGCTTCAGGACCTTGTAGATGTAGATGGCATAGCTCTCCTTCCTGCCCTTTCTGCGCTTCTTGCCGCCCTTCGTGGCGGTCTTGGTGACGGCGCCCTTCTTGGAGCCCTTCTTGGGCGCTGGCTTTGCTACTTCAGGCATCGTGCTTGTATTCAATGGAATAGTTCAGTTGCAGTGAAGAATGTGTAACACTAGGACGCTCTCGTACCACTATTTATACAGAGCCAATACAAATGAAGCGTGGGACTCCTAGCATATGATTGGCTGATCCTGCCACAAAGAGTCTTTGTTTTCTGTATTATGTTTTCCCGCTCGTGTGCTCTATTGTCCCTGTAACATTGTGAGGGGCTAAATATACTAGCCCCTTTATACATTATTAATATGTATGGTAAATTTATAATTTAAAGCCCCTTTTTATCATAATGTGTTTGGTTTTGATTTTGCATTGATCCTCCTTTATGACTGCTCTTGCTGCTATGACACCCACACATTTCCCCATTATAAAGGTATATCTGCATATTAATTTGCCACACCTTAACTTTACCTAACTATACAGGGAAACACTGTATTCTTAATATTGCAAAGTAAGATCATGATAAACTGAGTGGGTGTCATGTCCAGGCCTCAGGTCCCACCTGACATAAACCGGCCTGCTGAAACCAGGAACCGGATTAACTACTACATTAATTAACATGTTCTTTATTGGCACCAAATTTCATTCATCCAGAGAGAGTACAAGCTTTACCAGATGTGATAGAAACCGTTGTGATAGTTGTTTTAATCCCCTCCTATAATGTTTGTTTTAAAAACGCCATGTATTGACAATGAAGGGATAATTAAAGTTTGTTTTTAGTGCAATGTTTGTTTTAAAAACGCCATTGACAATAAAGATAATGTAATGTTTGTTTTGTCACCGTTTGTTTTACATCATCATTACATCACATAATCATATAGCAACATGAGTTAGATGATAAGAGCACCACTCATGTTTTCTATCCTAACTATTCGTTACCCCTCCAGGGGCAAGTGTGACACACAATTTTGTGCACACACATTGTTCTCAAGGAGGCATTTATGCCTTCTGTCGTTCAATTTGGACTAGGTCACATTGTGTTTTATGCTGCACTAATCCCCTTTAGCATGGTTGTATGAGCTCCATACAGTTTATTATGGCTGTTGGGATTCATGCGCTCAATTGTAGGCTATATAATATGGAAATGGGATTACCTCTGAGTCGCTTATGAAATAGAGTAGACTAACCATACTTGTATAATAAGTAACGGCTGATTTCAGTACGAAGTGATTTGATAAACACGCCCAGTTACGAACTAGTAACATATTTACCGGTATTCTTCGGTCTAGACTATATTCTTCACTTGTATGCAAAATAGAGTAGACTACTGCAGAATAATGTATTTCGGCAGGATGGTGTTGAGCATTCGTTTCCCCGTAAGTAATCGCATTGTTTTGGCTTTGTTTCCTACACATACCATTCATTGACATGACAACTATATTAAATAAAGGAACATTCTTTAAATGAAGTTGTGGGGGGCTCTTAAAAGAGCCTTTGTAGGGTTAACAGACTTTGTTGTTGTTTACTTCTTCTTAGCGGCAGCCTTCTTGGGTTTCGCCGCCTTGGGCTTCGCTACCTTCTTAGCTGGGGCTTTCTTAACGGCAGCGGGCTTCTTCACCTTCTTGGGACTCTTCGTCGCTTTCTTCGGACTCTTTTTGGCTGCTGGTTTCTTTGCAGCGGCAGCAGGCTTCTTTGCCTTCTTGGGAGATTTCTTCGCGGCTGCGGGCTTCTTGGCCACTGCCTTCTTCGGAGACTTCTTTGCCGCGGCGGGTTTTTTGGCTGCAGGCTTCTTGGGTTTGACTGCTTTCTTCGCGGGTTTCTTTTCCTTCGGTGATTCCTTGTTCATCTTGAAAGAGCCAGATGCTCCGGCACCTTTGGTCTGAACCAGGGTGCCTTTAGCGACCAGGCTCTTGACGGCGATCTTGACCCGGGCCTTGTTCTTCTCGACATCGTAGCCGCCGGCAACCAGAGCTTTCTTGACTGCAGCCAGGGACACACCTTTGCGTTCCTTGGAGGCGGACACGGCCTTGACGACAAGCTCAGCGACGCTGGGACCGGTCTTCTTGGGTCGGGGTGCTGCCTTCTTCTTGGCGGCTTTAGCCGGGGCGGGAGCTGGGGCGACTTCTGCCATGCTGTAGACTAGAGGTTCGACTTTCAGATGCACTGAACTAAACTCTGAGTAGAGAATGTTGTAAGAGGAGGAGGGGGTGGAACTTAAAGGATATATGAGAACGATGTAGACTCAACCAACTAGGTCAGTACTCTGTGCTGCAGAATACTGAGACAGTTGTGTTTTCTCTACAACTAAAACTAAATATAATATATACAAAGAAATGTATTAAAGTCATACAAAAAACTCGATCAGATAGCAGACCAGTTTAACTTCATAATCAAACCATGTGGAGGGTTGAGGAGTCCTGTGTTTTGTTTAGGGACGTTTAAAACCTCACTTGTACACCCTTACATGTACAGTTGTTTGTCAACTTTCCTCTGTCATTTGTCTTTTAAAATAGTTTTACCATATGATACCCTGTTCCATATTTGCTGCAGAGCAAGCAGAGATGTCTGGGTTTGGAATTAAAGTAAATCTAGTCGTTTGTGGTGAAGATTTTTGTTTTTAATTTAGAACTTTCCAGTGTCTGCAAACACAGCTGTTGGCCCTGTGGCATGGAGACTTATCAGAGGCACTTATTATCTCACTCGGCTAAGCTCTTGTTTTGTGATGTTTCAGGTAATTTCACACTCAAATGTATAATTCTAATTCAATACCAATATGACATAGCTCAATAAAATGTAATATAGGTGAAACACCACAAATTTGCATGAAACTTATATAGCACAGTTATAATATATACATATATATATATATATATATATATATATATTTTTTTTTTGCCAATTCTAAAATGTCTTATATTTCACAACATTTTGCCAGTGTATATATATACAAGCATGTTACATTTAAATTGGAGAGTGGAATAGCTATTAATTCGAATTGAAATATAGATTTATCCTAAATGTTTATTTATTATCATATATCCCTAGTCCGGGTAGTCCCTCCCATAGTTATATTTTAGGGAGATAATAGACCAGGCATGTTTGAGTGACAAAGCTTGAATGTTCTGCATCGCTACAAATATGTAATAAATACAACGGTGTGCCAAAAAACACTACAACTCCAAGTAAATCAAGTCACATTAACACTGAAACCCAAAGGCTGGGTCCCACAGCCAAAAACGAAACCTAAGGTTTTTTGAGTGAAATTACTGAATATACCTTTAAGTTAATAGTAGTGGTAAAATCCTGGATTAGTTAATCCAAGTTTCGAGAAACAGCCCCCAGGTCAGGTTGTTTATTGATGATTATATGGACACTGAGCTTGGCAGCTGGCGCTGTCTGTAGTGCTGAAAGGCTGGTTTAAATGATTGATTGATTGAAATAGTTTTGCAGAATTACAGTACATTTCAAGCACAAAATTGAATTGAATAATTTAATTGTGTGGCCGGTCACCTCACCTGTAATGTTAGCCTATACCTATTGTGTGAGTGTGTGTGTGGCGCGCGCACGCACGCACACTTGTTTATGGCGGTGGTGGGGGGCCCACAAAATATTCTTGCACCGGGGCCCATCATCAGGTACTTTCGCCACTGCTTAGTCTACAACATCTCTGACAGTATTGACATCAGCCAGTGTCTTTAGCCGCAATTCTTGTGTAAAAAATAATATCAGCTCTAATATTCTTCATTACATTCAGTTTCTCCTGTCTAGTGCATAAAAATAGTTATCAAGGATGAGAAAATAGTAGAATATCTGTACAATCAATTAACCTATTACTATACACTATAGAGTGCTGTGTCTATAGAGTACATTATGCTATCGAAATAACTGTGTGTGTGTGTGTGTGTGTGTGTGTGTGTGTGTGTGTGTGTGTGTGTGTGTGTGTGTGTGTGTGTGTGTGTGTGTGTGTGTGTGTGTGTGTGTGTGTGTGTGTGTGTGTGTGTGTGTGTGTGTGTGTGTGTGTGTGTGTGTGTGTGTGTGTGTGTGTGTGTGTGTGTGAGAGAGAGAGGTGAGGGCGGGGTTAGTAAAGCCCACGCAGCTTGCTCTGCCTGTCCTCCCTTACGTCCTCCGGACACACATAAAAGAGCAAGTCTCTGAGCTCTCAAATCACTCAGTTTTCTAACTGTAACTACAGCTGAACTCAAAATGTCAGGCCGAGGAAAAGGAGGAAAAGGTCTTGGAAAAGGAGGCGCCAAGCGTCATCGCAAGGTGCTTCGTGATAACATCCAGGGAATCACCAAGCCCGCTATCCGCCGTCTGGCTCGCCGTGGCGGCGTGAAGCGTATCTCCGGTCTGATCTACGAGGAGACCCGCGGTGTCCTCAAGGTGTTCCTGGAGAACGTGATCCGTGACGCCGTCACTTACACCGAGCACGCCAAGAGAAAGACCGTGACCGCCATGGATGTTGTCTATGCTCTGAAGAGACAGGGACGCACTCTGTACGGATTCGGAGGTTAATGATGCTGACTTGATCTACCAAAAACCCAAAGGCTCTTTTAAGAGCCACCCACACTTTCTCTACAGAGCAGATTCCATTATACAATTTTTAGAACCTTTTGAAGATTTGTACCTAACTAGTCAAACAAATAGTTTTTATCAAATTTGTATTACTGTATTACTTATTTTCTATACTACTGGTTTGCCCTGAAAAAAAAAAGCTCCTCTTTTGCAATCCGAGTTTTTAGTAGCCTTTGACTAGTCTGAACAAACTGTTTTAGCAGAGCGTGCGTAAATAACTTCTACATAAATGACAAAGTACTTTTATGAATACAGCAACAACTATGACACAGGATCAAAGCAAAATACGGTATGCATTTATAAGTATTATTATAGGCCCTCTTAGTATATTTGGTCCCTTATGTACTACTTTTGGCTGCTGTTGACAATAGGACCCAGCTGCAGTCTCGCAGACGAGAGCAGACGTGCTCCGTGAGGGGACTGTGCTCCGTGAGGGCGGTGATCCGGACCGTGAGGGACCGGAAACTTTGGTCCATTATTTCTCCACTTTAATAATACAACGAGGTACAGCTTGTCATGACCACGCGTTCGTGGAATGAGCAACATTGCTAAACGTCTCCACTTTAATATTACCAATTGTGTAGGCAAAGCGAGCAGGCCAGCAGTGGAAGATCTTAGGGGGCCGTATTCAAACATGAATACGGCAGTTGGTGGCTAACGGCTACCACTGTTCATGTGATATATAGAGGGTGGCGCTCAATGGAGTCCGTGTGGTGTCTTTGTCTCTGTCCTACAGAGGATATTAGTTAAACTGGAGTCTACAGTTTTTAATTCATATCCAGCTGTAAAGCTATATATCACCAATAACAAACTGCAACAGAAAATATAATCACAACATGTAACTGCAGAGCAAACAATATCCATTGCTACATTGTTCTCTTATAGGTCCACAACTAAGCAGTCAGGCCCACAGAAAGGGCCTTTCTGTGTGGAGTTTGCATGTTCTCCCCGTGTCCCCTAGGGTAGGTACCCTCACAAAAACATGCAGTAATCCTGGTCTCTAAACTGCCTCCCCCTGGCCAGCCGGGACGCCTGATGGAGGGGAAAGGAACTGGTTGGAATAACGTGTTCCTTACAAAATCGTGGGTCAAAAAATATAAATTAAAAAAAAAAAGCAGTCAGGTTTTTGATTGATTGAATACTTAACAGTTTGCAGAATAAATAAATCACACTTGTGTGAAGTGAGGGGTGCTCTTATCATACATTTGCAACAGCTACTACAACTACACATGCTGAACTACACACAGAAGTTGCCTCTCACCAATGTTTCTTCTCCTTTCTCCACCGCTCACTGCGGCTTGCAGCACAATTTGTTATTCTGAGTAGTCAGTATTGTAAACTATAGTTTACCCGTAGCGTGTTATAATTAAGTAATATTACACAAGGTTGTGCTTTAACCCACCACACACACACTTCCAGACAAAAACAATCACACCAGGGGCATGAGATAATCATTGTAAAATCATCTCATTCCGGCCAATCAGAATTTGCATCCTCACCTCTGTCTTCAATGTTTGTGTTACGCAATGTTTGTGTTTGCACGAATACTGAAAATTGTCCATTCATTGTCAATGGCATTTTATGTTTGTGTAGGAAAAATTATGTGTTTGCACACACACTGAAAAAACAAACACTGTCTTCAAATGCAGTGAACCAACTTTTAATAGGGAAACAGCAACGTTTCAGCCTATGCGGCCTTCATCAGGCTATCTTTATGGATCTGATAAAGATCAGGTCATCCACACAGTCTTTGGGGATGGGCTTCCCGTGCCAGTTGTCCATGTCCTCAATGTTTTTGAGTCCTTTGCCCTTGAATGTCTTTGCAACAATGCAGGTAGGCTTGTCCTTAACCTGCTTGGCTTGCCAGAAAGCCTCACACAGCTCCTCTACATCATGGCCATCCACAATATATGTGTTCCATCCAAAGGCTTCACACCGCTTGCGGTAGGTGTCCATGTTATGCTGCAGAGGTGTAGCCTCACTCTGGCACAGCCGGTTGACATCAATGATGACTATGACTGACGCACCAATTTGGGCGAATTCAGGGATTTCCATATATGGGGGATAAAGTGACAAAGACAACACAGACAGAATATCTTCTCTCTGTGCCACTTGTGTTTTCTCCTCGATTAAAACAACATATCACAAACTACCTTTTATTTTATGAAATGCAACAAAGAGCTGACCAGTTAGCACACATGCTTTTTTTTCATTAATATGTTTCATTAAACAGCACTCTGGTTTTCAAGTTATATGCTCAAAACATCACCCTTCCACAGTCCGAGCAGTGTTTCCTCCTTTATATTTATTCTAAACCATTTTAAACTATGTCACATTAACAACAATATCACAATCCCTTTGGCAGACATTCATGGCGACTTGATACCATAAACAAACTATAGGCTACTCTTGTTCTGTCCTTAATTTTGATATAAATGAAACTTTAACTAGCCCTAACCTTTCATTATGAAAGGTTTTCTGACCCCAGTAAACACACTCCAGTTAAAGTCAGCATGATGGTGGAGATGATCCTGACTTCCAATGACAGATTGTCAGCTGAAAACTTGGTCCATTTGTGGACAAATAACTTACTGTGATCAACTACAGAAAACAAAACATGTTTAAATCTTCAATAAACTTTGATGTCTGATCTGATTATGGTTTATATATATATATATATATATATATATATATATATATATATATATATATATACATCTTACATCTTGTAATTATTGCAATCACATGGTCAGTATCACATCACTATCATGGTAAGCATCTTGTCAGTATAATTTGAAAAGATAGGTAATGTAATATGTAATAGTAATATATAAAATTAGATAGACAACATTGGAATGCCATTTATTCATTTGTTTTGTTGTAGGACTATTAGTAATATCAGAAATACTTCAAATATAAGCCAGTTAGTCTCAAGTATGTATGTTTAGAATCCATACATGAGGGAGTTACCTTAAACCTTAATGTGGTTGTGATATTGTACTGTGATGTATTAATTACTCTGATTAGTCTGATAGCAATTCTTACACTAAATTCGGATCCCCTCCCTATACTAGAAACATGCTCAACCCCAGCCTGCACTTTGAGAAGCCACTGAATAGACATGTAGATTCGATTTAAACCAAAACTCTAGACTTGCTTGGTAAGTTGGTACAGAAGTGTGAACAACTGCTGGTTTTGATGTGAGTTCAATACAATGAAACAATGCCGATCCCCTCCCCAACAGGGTAGAGCTGTGCAGCGGAATTTCTGAGTGAGTGATTGAGGTGATTTAAATAATTTGCATGTTGATCACATTAAATCCTTGGTTTATTTCAGTATAATAATATCTGGGATTTATGTAGCGCTTTTCATGACACTCAAAGACGCTTTACATGTGTTGGGGCCAGGGGGGGGACAAGAAAAAAGGACAACTTTATTAGAAAGAAAAAAATATTAAAACAGTGCATATATATAAAGTTTTTAAAAACACATCAGCATGGGAATGCGATTGTGAATTCGGTGGGTTTTCAGTGAAGATTTGAAGGTAGGAAGTGAGGGGGCATCTCGGATGTGTTTGGGGAGAGCGTTCCACATAGGGTAAGGTCCACGGAGAAGGCCCTGTGTTCATTGGAACACTGTGAAAACTCTAAATTAGAAAATAAATATTACAAATCAATTATTTCATAGTTTAACAATAATATCTGTGCATTAAATACATCAATTGATTACCATCAACAATACAATGGTTAATTAATTGTCAATATAATACAGTGTGAGTTATACAATAAATCAAATCATTTCAAAACAAGACCAATACAATACCAAATAAATGTACCATATAAGTCCAAAACCAAATATACCAAACCAAACGAACCATCAAACCCAAAATACATTTAATTAAAGTAAATCATGAATGAAACCCAAAACAGAAAACATAATAAATATACCTCACTCCACTATAGGGCTAGGGCTGGAAAGGCCACCTTGAGCAGCATACAACTCCAAACATCAAGTCACAGCATAGCAGGCACTCTCTCTCTCTCTCTCTCTCTCTCTCTCTCTCTCTCTCTCTCTCTCTCTCTCTCTCTCTCTCTCTCTCTCTCTCTCTCTCTCTATATATATATATATATATATATATATATATATATATATATATATATATATAGTAAAGGTTTCAGCTACAACCAGTCAACCATGCTCAATGTGCAAATTAAATCCATGTCGATTTCAGACCATTGGTGAGAACAAAGACAGCAAAACAGGTTTGGCACCGCCCAGTGCACTGCAGAGCAGTCTGCCTGTCCTCACTTAGGTCCTCAGAGCACACTTAAAACAAGGAGGATCTGAGCTCATCATTCATTTCACTTTAGAATCTTCAACATTGTCCAGGCAGATCGTTCAGTGAGAGACAGGGTTTCGGACCAAGTTAGAGTCTATAGGTTGTACTACCATTTTCTATTTCTAAGTTTAGCGTTATTAGGCTCGGGCATAATGGCAGATAAAATTGATATGTCCTTAGACGACATTATCAAACAGAAAAGGTCGCAGAGAGGAGGAGGCCGCGGAGGCAGAGGCCGCAGTGGTGGCCGCAGTGGTGGCCGTGGCGGCGGCCGCGGAGCTGGCGGCGGTGGCGGCCGTCTTGGAGGAGCCACCGGGGAAGCCACCGGTAGCTCCGGCCCCATGAAGAGCCGAGGCAACCTCAACCGAGGTCGAGGCAGACCTACGCCGTACAGCAGGCCTAAACAGCTTGACATGCTCGACAATGCTGGTGGTGGAGGAGCTGGTGTGGAAACTGGAGGGAAGCTCCTTGTCTCAAACCTGGACTTTGGTGTCTCTGAAGCAGATATCCAGGAACTTTTTGCAGAGTTCGGTACCCTGAAGAAGGCTGCTGTCCATTATGACCGCTCTGGAAGGGGTTTGGGGACTGCAGATGTCCACTTTGAAAGGAGGGCAGATGCCCTGAAGGCCATGAAACAGTACAACGGCATGCCACTTGATGGGCACCCCATGAACATACAGCTCGTCACCTCACAGATTGATAACCAGCGACGGCCTCCCATGCAGGGTCTGAACAGAGGTGGAGGTATGAAGAGGCGTGTTGGTGGCTTTGGAGGCAAGCAGAGGGGACGTGGAGGTCGTGGCGCAGGCAGTGCCAGAGGCCGGGGGAGAGGCGGTGCTGGTGGTGCCAAAAAACAGCCGCTTTCTGCAGAGAAGCTTGATGCCCAGCTAGATGCATACAATGCCAGGATGGACACCACTTTGTAGAGCTTATTGATCTACCAACAACCCAAAGGCTCTTTTAAGAGCCGCCTACATGCACTTTACAGAGTTTATTCCATTCAAGTAGGCAACATGTGCTTAAAGCTTGCATATGAGCTATATGATTCATGGACTGACAGTGGTTAGGTATAATACAATCTCAATGATGTATTACATCATAGTGCTGCATTTAACAGCCAACCTGTTGCATTGTGTGTATATTCAGAGGCTATATATTTAACAAATCCACAAAAACCTAACCCACTACAATGACACTTTTAGCCAGTTATGTATAGAAACTGAATTTTATTCATTACCATATAATATATGGAGGCTTTGGGATCTGGTCTTACTGATCTAATTTACTAATCAGTAATAATAATGCATCTAACTGAATTAACTAGATTTTAATGTGTGATTTAAATCACCTCAATCACTCACATTCAGCTCCAACCTGTGGGGGATGGGAGGCATTGTTCCATTGTGTGGAACATGATGCCATGAAAACCAGCAGCTATTCATAGTCCTGGAATGAGACTCTTCTGTACAAAGCAAGTGTAGAGAGGAGCGCTTTGGTGTAAATATAATCTGCATGTCTATCAGCGTTTGCTTCTCAAAGATGGGGGTTGAGCGTTGAACACGTTTCTAGTATCGGGGGGGGGGGGGTTCATTTTAATCATTGTGTGTTAAATGTGTTGTTTAAGTTCAGTTGTGTTCTTGTGTTGTAGACTAACTCACATGTGCACAGTAGTGGGGGATGTATTTTCCACTTCAGGTTTGATGTTCAGGTTTTAGGAATAATTTTCTCTTTCTTAATATTCATCTCAATTATCAAACAAATTTAACACCAATAAAGGAGCTAAAATAACTGAGTATGGTACAAGAGTTTGGTGTGGCATTGTTGCAATAGTGATTGAGTTAACATGTGCCAGGTTTTAGCATGTTGATTTTGTCAATGTTCTGTCTCTGATAAAAATTGGGTGACTATTATTGGTTAAACAAGTTTACCTATCAAGTTTACATGACAATGGGCCATTTGCTTTTAATGAAAAGCATGTACACCCCGGTTGGTGTTTTTCAATATTGTATAAGAGCGATAAACACATCTTACAAACTGTCTTGTGTTGGGTGACATTGTGTGAACTGTAATAAACATGGTCATGAATTCTTTCTGCTTCCAATCACTAGTTTAAAGTCTAATTTCTCATGTCATAATATTCTTTTTTGGAAAACTGGTCCCATTTATTAAAAAAATACCATGAAGCTGCGTATGTTCTGAGGGGCGTGGCTACCGGTACAGTCTATGATCGGGAGCCACCCCCGTTCGAGTCAAAATAAAAACCAACGAAGAAGAAGGGGGGAAGTCAATGGCCAGCTGGGCCCAAACAGATCTACAAAGATGGCGACTTACAGTTCAAGGACTGACAGGCTTCATTTTACGTCCATATAAGACCCGGAGAACGCTTTGTCCATATTTTTTTTACAGTCTATGGTACACACATAAAGAACAACTGTGATGTGCTCTGCCTGTGTTTCATGGCCGCCCCAATGCTTTTCCAATGGAAGTGACGTGGTTTGACCAAACACTTGTTTGATTACCCCCCATCACACACAATTGTTTGGTTGTTGGCTTTCATCTCATATTCATGAAAGAAAGGCACATGTGTGTTAACTGTTCAGGTCTTATTTGAATTAATTAATATACACAGTATTTTGTTATAACTTGTTTTAATCGAAGAGAAAACACAAGTGGCACAAGAGAGATGTTTTGTGTGTGGGTGTTTAAGTCCAGCCCCTTCAGAACGTTCACCATCAGTCTTTGAGTTTGGAGATTGAGAATTAACAGTAACCTACTAGGCAATAATGGCAGAAGTCGCACCAGCTCCGTATAAGGCAGCCAAGAAGAAGGCAGCTCCCCGACCCAAGAAGACTGGCCCCAGCGTTGCTGAGCTGGTTGTCAAGGCCGTGTCCGCCTCTAAGGAGCGGAGCGGCGTGTCTCTGGCTACGATGTGGAGAAGAACAAGGCCGGAGTCAAGATTGCCGCCAAGAGGCACTCTGGTCCAGCTCAAAGGCACCGGCGCGTCTGGCTCTTTCAAGATGAACAAGGCAGAAGCGGTGCAGGTAAAGAAACCTGCTGCTAAGAAAGCAGTTCAAGCAAAGAAGCCCAAGAAGGTGTCAGCAAAGAAGCCTAGAAATCGCCAAGAAATCACCCATGAAAGCCAAGAAGCCTGTCGCCAAGAAAGTAGCTGTTAAAAGCCAGAAGAAGGCCACCAAGAGCCCCAAGAAAGTGGCTAAGAAGCCAGCAGCAACCAAGAAGGCTCCAGCCAAGAAGGTTGCCAACCCCAAGGCAGCAAAGAAGGCAGCTCCCAAAAAGAAGTAAACTGTCTGCTCCATCTTTAAACCCACAAAAGGCTCTTTTAAGAGCCAACCACATTATTTTATAAGAGTATCCTAACTTCTCTTTTTAGGTCATCATGGTCACATGTGAGCACTGGAATAATAACCACCTTATGTATTTGTATTAATACATTGTCGTATGCCTTATGAGCAAAAATTCTAAAATATTTATTGCGAATATTATGTAGGACTATTGCAAAAATATATGATTCCCGGATCACAATTTTACAAAATATCACATACAATAGAGGGTATGCGCATGCATAAAGTGAAAGGCAGACTGAGTGGCAAAGTGAGTGACAAAGTGAATACAATGTTGTTTAAAGTCATTTAATGCAATCAAATAGGACTTCTCTGTTTGGATGAGTAAAATAAGTGTTTTGCCACTCAATAGACATTCCCGCATAACTTCCGGGTATGATGATGATGTCACGTGCATAAGGGCTTAAAGTTCAAGTCCTGGGGACTGTCCTGAGGATCTCATAGGGGTCATTTAATGAGACCAGTGCAGATTTGCAAAACAACTTTTTCAGTCTTGGGATTGTTTTTGGCTTTAAGGCCTATTTAATTCAAGGCTTGGCATTACATTACATCAGATAAATGTCATCAGATTAATACATCAAAGTTACACATCAAATCAATATATTCAGTTAGGAAAAAAAAGCATTTTTTGCAAATGTTTTGGTTAAATGTTTTGTTGTTCAACAGCATTTAAATGTCTAGTAGTACTGTTACAAATGTAATAGTAATACAAATAAAGAGAAAAACAGTAACCCGTCCATCTCTACATCATCAAATTGAAATCGCCAAGTTATACACGAATAAGCAAGACATTAATTTGTGAGATATACGCACATGATATCAAATGCATAGAAATAGTCATCAAGGATGAGAACATAACATCTGTCTAACAGTATAATATATGTACAATCAATGAACCTATGAGTAACTATACACTATAGATTGCTGTGTCTACATAGTACATTACACATGCTATCGAAATTACATAGTTTAGTCTTTGCATACGCCTGTAAGGTCGTCGAGGCTAGAATTAACAAAACATATTAGGAAGGGTGGGCATAATTTATCACATACATATTAATATGTATTATAATATGATATAGATAGAATATATATGTATATATATATATATATATATAATTATTATATATATATATATATATATATAGAGAGAGAGAGAGAGAGAGAGAGAGAGAGAGAGAGCGCGAGTGTGTGTGTGTGTGTGTGTGTGTGTGTGTGTGTGTGTGTGTGTGTGTGTGTGTGTGTGTGTGTGTGTGTGTGTGTGTGTGTGTGTGTGTGTGTGTGTGTGTGTGTGTGCGCGCGCGTGCATGTGTGTGTGAGAGAGAGAGGTGGGGGGGCGGGGTTAGTAACCTCCTCCCTTACGTCCTCCGAACACACACAAAAGAGCAAGTCTCAGAGCTCTCAAATCACTCAGTTTTCTGACTCGAACTACAGCTCAACTCAAAAATGTCAGGAAGAGGGAAGGGAGGTGTTATGCCGACGACATCACCATTATAATAAAAAAATAATAAAGAGTTGGATATTATAAATGAGCACTTAGCACTTTATGAAGAGGTTTCATGTCCAAATTAAACCATGACAAAACAGAAGGTGTCTGGTTTGGGAGGATTGAAACAAAGCCAAATTTAAATATAAAGGACACAGAAACGATGACAGTTCTGGGGGTACAGTTTTGTAATGAATCCAGTTATGAAAAGAGCTGGGATTGTAAAGATAAAGAAATAAAGGATGAATTAGAAAAATGGGAAAATAGGTCATGTTGTTATGGAACAAAGATAATAATTATAAAAACATATGTTTTGGCAAAACTGCTATTTTTGGACCAGACACTGAAGAAAATAAATAAAACAATGGTTAATTTCATATGGGGAACCACTAGAGAAGTTACAAAAAGAAACCTATTATATAAGAGTAAAACACGTGGCCTTGGGGCTGTGGATTTGGGACTTAAAATAAAAATGGAATTTTGTAAACACATAGCATCTGGTTTTTCAGTGCCTTATTTTAAAGTCATGTATGGTGATTTTGTTAGGATCTGTCTCTCCACAGACCATGTCAGCCCTGGCCACTCCCATTTTCCCTTCCACTCACTCAGTCCCTGCACTCACCTGTCTCCAACTCCCTCGTCAGCTCACCTGTGAACACTGACAATTTACCTGCTCACTACATAACTGGACTCATTGCAAAACACTGCTGTCAGTTCATAGTTTGATGTCGTCGGTGCATGTTCCTGTTTGACTACCATGTCATTTTCTGTTCAATCTGAGAATCCCATCGTCAAATATTCGGGAAAACAGCGCCTCCCCTGTTGTTCTTGAGAGACTATTTTCTGTTTGGTTCCTGACGCCTGAATGAGATTATTCCTGTTTCCTGTGTTCTGCTCAAGGATGAGATTTATTCATGTTTCCTGCATTTCTACTTCAGTGTAAGACTATTGCCTATTCCATTTATTAAATACCTTGAATTCAACACTGTTTCCTGTGACTCTGCATTTTGGGTTTATCATTCTGCCTCCGCATGACAGATTTGTTGTCAAACCTTAAGCACCTTAAGTTGGCCAGACCTACAGTAGCAGCGTTGCTGTCCATCTGCTTTACAGGACTGCTAACGTATGGTGTACTGCCAGACTCCTTGCTCACAGTAGTTTTAGTGCCTGTCATTAAGGACAAGGCTGGCAAGGTAGGTAGTATGGACAACTAGCCAGTATACTGTCTAAAGTTCTTGAAAGGATACTACTAGAAAGGTTAAGTGATTTTATCCACACAACGGACAATCAGTTTGACTTTAAGGCTAAACATGGCACTGACTTGTGTATTTATGCCTTAAAAGAAGCAGTAGAATCCTACAGAAGACACGGCTCAACCATGCTGGTAGGTTTTATTGACGCTTCCCGGGCCTTTGACAGAATTAACCACTGCAAGCTCTTTGTCAAACTGAAGCAGAGGGGAGTGCCTGGATGCATTATACGCATCCTGGCAGGGACGGTTCTAGGCATAGGCAATATAAGCGGTCGCTTGGGGCCACAACCACAAAGGGGGCCACATACTAGTCTTTTTTATGTCCAATGTATTTGCATTTAAGTTCATAAAGTTAACATGAGAACATATAAATGAATTTGAAATTAAATAATAACGTTAATTTCCAGGATTCCAATTCAGAAAATGGAGTTGGATCAACTGATGTTCAGGAGGCGGAGAAACACACCTTGACCATACCCTCACGCCATCCTCCGCCCTCCATGCCAATCTACCCGAGCCTACTTATACCCGCCTCAGACAACCCAGCATCCTCTATGCTTTTCGTATGCTCGTACACGCCACACGCACGTACACATACAAGCAACAGAAAAAACCAGCAACACGGACGACGATCCTCCCGCGGACGCTCAGGGGAGCCCAACGCTCATACCCGACACCGACACGTCCAGCGACGATGACAGCCGTCCCACCACAGCCCCCCAAGCCGCCGCCTCCCAGCCATCCAGGCTCAGCCTCAAACAGAACCGCTTTAGAAAGCTCCGCTCCGTGAAGAGGAAGAGCCGTGAGACTTACCGCCAACCTCCGGCACCAACCCTCCCTCCACCCACCCAGGTGCAGTGTTGGGCAAGTTACTTTGAAAGCGTAGCTTGTAAAGCTACAAGTAGCTCACCATGGCAGTAGCTTGATCAAGCTACATAGCTACCACCGGAGAGATGTAGCTTGTAAAGCTACAGCTACATGGAAAAAGTAGCTCAAAGTAGCTCAGCTACTTTTTATTTTTCAGCGTTAAATTGAGAATGTACATGCGGGAGACCCCTCCTCCCCTCTGGGAGACCCCTCCCCTCTGGGAGACCCCTCCTCCCCTCTGGGAGACCCCTCCCACCCTGCTCCCCTCGGGGAGACCCCTCCTCCCCCTGCTCCCCTCTGGGAGACCCCTCCTCCCCCTGCTCCCCTCTGGGAGACCCCTCCTCACCCTGCTCCCCTCTGGGAGACCCCTCCTCCCACCCTGCTCCCCTCTGGGAGACCCCTCCTCACCCTGCTCCCCTCTGGGAGACCCCCCCACCCTGCTCCCCTCTGGGAGACCCCCCCACCCTGCTCCCCTCTGGGAGACCCCCCCACCCTGCTCCCCTCTGGGAGACCCCTCCTCCCCCTGCTCCCCTCTGGGAGACCCCTCCTCACCCTGCTCCCCTCTGGGAGACCCCCCCACCCTGCTCCCCTCTGGGAGACCCACCCACCCTGCTCCCCCCTGGGAGACCCCTCCTCCCCTCTAGGAGACCCCTGCTCCCCCCTGGGAGACCCCTCCCACCCTGTGATACCAGGGCCAATCAGAGGCCAATTAGAGGCAGCTGTCAAGTGCTGATATGCCCTCAAAGCAATCAGAAAAAGGAACAGTCCTTGATTTTTCAAAGGGGGTTCTAGTACAAGAATTAACACAGCAACCAATGGTCAAAATTTATATATTTCTTTCATGTTATTGCCCAAAATTGTAGCTTGTAACTTCAGTAGCTAAGCTACAAAAAATGACCCAAAAGGTAGCTGAGCTACTTGACGAGGTACACAAATATGAATGTAGCTAAAATACCACAAGCTACAGCAAAATGTAGCTCAGCTACGTAGCTCAGCTACATGTAGCTTAATACTCCCCAACACTGCCCAGGTGACACGGCGCTCAAGGCGCGTCCATACCGCCACCCGCAGCTCTGCCACCTCGCTCCTCTCCAGCAACCCAAGCCCACCACAACCCTCCATCTCCGACTGGACCGTTGTAGGACTACAAAAGCAGCTCCGAACGCTCAACATTCCGTTCGTCCGCTCCACCAACAAAGCGGGCTTGTTTAAACTCCTCTGCGACAGCACCCACAACAACAACACCGCAACTCCCTCAACTTCTTCAAACCCGGCGCCCACCGATGACGTCACGAGGTTTGCTCCCAGCGCGGCTTGGACCCGCCGGTCCAAGCGGTCCCGTGTCATCCCAACCTCTCCCCCCCCCCCACCTCCAGCGTTGGGTATTTTACATTATATCGCATTACTTTCTACTTGATTAATTGATTGTGGTCAGTTTACAAGCATTGAGTTATGTAGTGTCGGTTGCCCAACACTGCCCGGTGTTGGGCGTCTTGCATCATATTCAGATTACTTTCTGCTAAATTAATTGATCATAGTTAATTTACAAGCATTGAGCTGCGCAGTGTTAATTACCCAACACTGCCCGGCGTTGGGCGTCTTGCATTATATTCAGATTACTTTCTGCTTGAATTAATTAATCGTAATTGATTTACAAGCATTAAGTTACGTAGTGTCGGTCACCCAACGCCGGCCTCCTCTAACTCCCCCCCCCCCCCTCCACCCCTACCTCATTTCTTTCCACCTTCCCCAAACAGCACAATTCCAACCAGCTCAACCACCTCAAGCTCCATCCCCCCCGCCATCACAATTCCGCCAATCAGCGAAACCCCTCCAGTGCCCGCCCCCCACGCCCTCACGTCCCTCCTTTCCCTCCTGACCTCCGCCGCCGCGCAGGCCACACCATCCCCCAACCCCCCCCCCCCCCCCCCCCTCCCCCCTACTCAAATTCCCCCCATCCCCCCATCCATCGCCACTCTCATGGCTGCATTGATTCAGGCCTCCACCGAGGCTCCCAACCTCCCTCCGGCCTCTCCTGCCTTCCCACAGGCTTCACCCGCCTACCCGCCCTCCCTGGCCCCCCCTCCCCAGGCCCCGCCCACCCTCCCTCAGGCATCTCCTGCCGAGGTTCCGCCCACCCTCCCTCCGGCCTCTCATGCCTTCCCACAGGCCTCACCCGCCTACCCGCCCCTCCCGGCCACCTACCACCCCACGCTGACACTTCCCAGCGTCCTTTCCGACCCCTCCTATACGCTCTCCCCCCCATCCTCCCAACTTCTCTCTCTCCACAGCAACCCCAGCAGTCGTCCCGCCCAATGCCCCAGCAAGAAACCCTCAGAATATCAGCGCCGCCCTCCGGAACCAGATACTACATGGTAATGACATTGACCTAGCCACTCTCCTCCGTCCCTCCACCACCAACTCCGAGTCCCGCATCTTAGAGTGCGGAGACCTCTCCATCCAACTCCGCAACCCCACCCCTTCACGCTCCGCCATCCTCACCGTCGCCGAGTTCGGCCTGGCTTTTTCTCTATACAGAGATGTCATCTGCTCCACCTACCCAGCCCGGCGCCAGGAGCTGGACGACTATCTTTCCACCATCTTCGACCTAGCCGTAAGGTTCGGCGGCTCCCTGTTCCTAGAATATCACCGCCAGTTCTCCGCCACCGCTGCAGCAAGGCTCCATCAATTAAATACCGCCACCTACTGGGGCCAACTGGACCTTGAACTTTATTGCCGGATTTTCGCAGGAAGGCTCGCCATCGCCTGCAACCTGTGCGGCAACCCCACCCACCCCGCCAGCCAGTGCGTCCACGCCGCCCCCCACACCTCCGCCGCCAGCCAGTATTTCCACGCCGCCGCCAAACCCACCACCAAACCCACCACCAGACCAGCTCCCAGTCTTCCCTCCCTCCTCGCCATCACCGGCGGCCCGCCCCCACAACGACCCCCCCAATACCCAGCTTCCAACCAATCCACCGACAGACATGGCCGCCCAGTCCTCTACTGCGGCACCAAAGCCATTTGCAATAACTTTAACAATAAAGGGTGCTCCGTTTCCACTTGCAAGATGCTCCACGTCTGCACCCACTGCGGGGGCACCCATGCCCGCACCACCTGCCCCCAACACCCCACCAATCCCTCCAAACCCAGCTGACTATCCCGGCACCTCTCCACCCCCATCAACATCCCCGCCCTGGCCGCCGCACTTTCACGCCACCCCGACCCCGCAACCGCCTGCTTCCTCCTCGGAGGCCTGAACTACGGCTTCTCCCCCGGCCTCATCACCCTCCCCACCAACAGCCACACCTGCCAAAACCTCCAGTCCGCCATCACTGACCCCGACTCCGTCACCACCCTGCTCACAAAAGAAGTCACAAACGGTTTCATGATCGGCCCATTTTCCACCCCACCATTCCCCACCTACCGCATCAGCCCCCTCGGCATCGCCACCCGGAAATACTCCGGAAAAAAGAGGATCATCCTCGACCTCTCCTCCCCCCACGGCACCTCCACCCCCAGCATCAACAGTCTCATCCCCAGCCCCCCATTCTCCATGCAATACGCCACCATCGATGGCGCCATAAACCTAATTCGTCTCGCCGGCCAAGGAGCCCAGCTGGCCAAAGCCGACGTCACCGCAGCCTTCAAAGTCCTCCCCCTCCACTCCGACAGCTGGAATCTTTTTGGGGTTTTCTGGCAGGACGCCTATTACTTCGCCGTCCGCCTCACTTTCGGCTGCAGGAGCAGCCGAAGCTATTTGACACCCTCGCAGAAGCGCTCTGCTGGATCCTCCTCAACAACCACAAGCTCCCCTACGTCACCCACCTGCTAGACGACTTCCTCATCGTCACTCCCCCTCACGCACCCCCCGCTTCCGGCCTCACCACCCTCACCTCCGTTTTCAACGACCTCGGTTCACCCCCTCGCCCTAGAGAAGACCGAGGGCCCTTCCACCTCCCTTGAATTCCTAGGCATCACTCTGGACACTGTCTCACTCCAAGCCTCCCTGCCCCCCGACAAGCTCAACCGCATCGCCCTCCTCCTCTCCAACTATATGAACCTCCCCCAATGCAGCAAACAACAGCTCCTTTCCCTACTCGGCCACCTCAACTACGCCATGCGCATCATCCCCCAAGGCCGCTCCTTCATCTCCAACCTCCTCCACATCTCCACCTCAGTCCCCTCCCTTCACCACCAAGTCACGCTCGACTCCCCCTGCCAAATGGAGCTGCGCCTCTGGCACCTCCTCCTCTCAAATTGGAACGGCATCACTTTCTTCTACAATGATTTCGTCTCCTCCCCCGAAAACCTCCAACTCTTCACAGACGCGGCCCCCTCAGTAGGCTTCGGCGGCTACTACGCAGGAAGGTGGTTCTCCTCCCCCTGGCCCGGCGAACTCCACCTCCTCGACCCTGACCATACCCAATCATCCACCCTCCATGAACTTTACCCCATAGTCGTCGCCGCAGCCCTGTGGGGCACCACCTCATCCTCCAGTCCCAGCAATCCATCCTGCTGAGCATAGCAGACTCCACCCTCTCATCCTACCGGACAGCTTGGATCAACTTCCATTCCTTCCATCTCCGCCACAACCTACCTTTCCCTTCCCTCTCCACCCGTTCCTCCACAATCCGAGTCTACCTCTGCGGGATCAGTTTCTTCACCAAACTCCTAACCGGTTCACCCCATCCCTTCACTCAGCACCCCCAAATCCTTCTCCAACTCAAAGGCCTACAGCGCGGTGAACCACGGCTCCCCCCTCGGCGCCTCCCCCTCACCATAGAGATCCTGGCCTCCTGCATACACACCATCAGATCCGGCTACGCCAACCAAACCCTCAACTCCACCCTCGAATCCATGTTCCTCCTCGCCTTCTACGGCTTCCTCCGCTGCTCAGAGTTCACAGCCGCCAACCAGAACTTCGACCCCGCAATCCACCCCTGCCTCTCTGACCTAACTTCCCACGACCACGACACACTGGTCTTCACCCTGAAACGAAGCAAGACCTCCCAGCATCGCCCTATCCCCATCTACTACTTCCGCCTCAACTCTCCCACCAGTCCTTTCGAATCCCTGGCCAACCACGTCCGCCTCAGACAATCCCAGCACGCTCTCCCCCCGGACCCCCTCTTCGTCGACGAACACGGAACCGTCGCCACCCGCGGCACCTCCGCCAAATCCTCACCATCTCAGGCTACCCCGCGGAAAACTTTTCCGGCCACTCCTTCCGCATCGGCGCCGCCTCCACAGCCGCCAGCCGAGGCCTCCAGGACCACACCGTCCGCTTGCTAGGCAGATGGTCTTCCCAAGCGTACCTGACCTACATCCGCTCCTCCCTCCACGACATCAAGCAGGCCCACAACACTCTGGCCTAGTAGTCGCCCCCGTAGCCCTTTTGGGAATCACGCCTCCAAGCGTACCGCAGGCTGACCGCCACGCGATCACACCCCATGTGTGCCGCGGGCTGACCGCCACACGACCCCTTCCCCAAAGACTTCAGGGTCGGCGAACCCCCCGGAACCCACGCCCCGCTCTCCCCCTCATCATCACTCTCCTCCTCATCACTTCATCCTTTCATTCAATAAAAACCTTTAAACCTTCCACAATGGTGTGTTTCTTCCAACTAGTGAAATGGAGTTGGATCAACTGATGTTCAGGAGGCGGAGAAACACACCTTGACCATACCCTCACGCCATCCTCCGCCCTCCATGCCAATCTACCCGAGCCTACTTATACCCGCCTCAGACAACCCAGCATCCTCTATGCTTTTCGTATCCCGCCACCATCCCCATCACCACCTCAAGACCAGCAGCATCTCCACTGCTCCATCTCCTCCATCTCTCCTCACCTCCCTTCCTCACAGTTCCCACGGGGGATCACGCCTCCAAGCGGACCGCGGGCTGACCGCCACGCGATCACGCCCCACGTGTGCCGCGGGCTGACCGCCACACGACCCCTTCCCCAAAGACTTCAGGCTCCGCGAACCCCCCGGAACCCACGCCCCGCTCTCCCCCTCATCATCACTCTCCTCCTCATCACTTCATCCTTTCATTCAATAAAAACCTTTAAACCTTCCACAATGGTGTGTTTCTTCCAACTAGTGAATAGCTAAAAAAATATATTGAGGATTCCAATAAAAAAAATTGCAATAATTGCAGATCTACGAGCTCAAAACGCGTTGCAGCTTGAGCTGTAGATCAGCTATTGATTTTACTATATGCATTGCATTGTGGCCCCAAACCTGCCTTATCCAAAAACTATAGTTATTATTTTAATATGCAATAAAATTAAGATCTCACAACAGACACAACAGAATAATTTGGGACCGTACCCAAGTTCCCTCAGCCCTATGTTCCCTCATTCCAAAACAGACCCTATGTTCCCTCCAGTGGGGGCTGGTGGTGATTTGGGGTGGGGGGCTGTAAGGAATCAATTATACTATAATGCTACCCATAGTTCACCCTGCAGCAACAGCATCACATTGAAGATACCAAGTTACAGCAATGACACAACTGGTGTCTAGTCTATCTACGTATAGCAAATGCTCCACAACAACACAGTGAACTCCAGTGAACGTTGTTCGTATGTCCGTATATATATATATATATATATTTTTTTATATTCACAATTTTAAATATATAGTGTCAGGATGACATGCTCATTAATATGCCAACTGTATGACCACATTGGAAAAGAACATGGCATGACATAATTGTTAAAGAGGGCAGAACTGGACAAGTAAATAGCTAGAAAGTGTTTCAAAGTGTCAAATTACAATTACAACTAAATCATAATAACACTCAACAAGCATAATTCATGGAAACCCTTGATTCTCAGACCTCCTCAGCTCTGATCAAGGTTGGGCACCCCAATCAAACTACTATTGTGATACTGCATTCCTTTAAATCCTGACATGGCCTTCATTAATCACTCATCATCATGTACTTAATTATCTGTTTTGATTCTGAGGTATGTTTCCATTGGCATCTGCATAGTTTCTCAAAAACATAGTACAGTACCACACCTTAATTGACACCAAAACTATTTAAGCTACGTTGACAAACACAAAACTAGTTTAGCTTGTAGAACATCCTGTCTCCGAGAGCGTTTTAGAGTTTTATGAACCAATGTATTTATTTGTAACAGTTTTGTATGTTTTTAATTGTTGTTTGTCATCTACTGGCTACGGCTGTCAATAAAGTTTCATTCATTTCATTCATTATCTACCAACAACCTAAAGGCTCGTAAGGGCTTCCATTCAAGTAGGCAATATTTTGCTTCTTGAAGTTTTAATATGAGCCATGATTCATGGACTGACATTGGTTAGGTCTAAATCTTGTACATGTACTACATAGTCCTGCATTGAAAGTCCCCTAAACAGCTAAGACATTTCCTAGCCCCATATGTGCCCTCTCCCTACTCTCCTTCTGTAGCTCCGAGAGTAGTAGTGGCATGAGGTGCGCCTCCCAAAGAAGGAGGTTCCTGACCAGAGACGGCGTCTCAGAGCCAATGAGATAAAAAAGCAGCAGTTTGCGCCCTTGTTGCTACGAGACAATGGAAAGAACCTTCCAGACCGAGTCGTAAATGAGAACATGAATGAGAAGCCACGTATGAGCTTCTTATTATAAACGCTAAACTGTTGACTTTGTCTTGTAAGTGTCATGATCTGTCTCTCCACAGACCATGTCAGCCTGGCCACTCCCACTTCCCTTTCCACACCCTTCCCAGTCCCAGTTACACACCTGGTTCCACTCTCATCAGCCCAGCCTTTACAAACCTGTGAACACTACTGCAATCAACCCACCACCTATAAGACTGGACTCATTGCACACACACCTTGTCGGATCATACATTCATGTCACGTTGTTGTATGTGGGAGCTTTTGCCTTGTTCCTCCTTCCTGGACTAAGCTTTCAAGCTTCTGGTAATTTGCTTGTACCTCTTTGTTTTTGCTTTTTTGGACTACTTAGTTTCTGCCAGTATTTACTATTTTGCTATATGTATAAGTCTGCCTGTTTTCTGCATTATTCAATAAATGCTTGGATTACACTCTGCTTTGCTGGTCGTACCTCTGCACTTGGGTTCAGTACATTTTTGCCACCGTGACAGAATGATCCGACCATTATGAACCCAGCAGAGTTAAAACTTTTTCACCGAAAGGTGGCAGACTTTGAATGTTTGGTTGAACGTTTTATGGCCTCTCCTCCTAACCTGCATGCTGAGGTTAAGGGGGAGATTTCAAACCAGCAGCAGTGGCTTAAAGAGAGGCCTTGGGTCAGCCATTTTGTGCCCCGTTTGGACGCTGTCCGTACTAAGCTTAATGACTTTGAGACCAGCTTGATTGATACTTCCCAGCAAGCTCCTCACTCCATTAGGCTTGGAGTCTTGAGCCTGAATCCTGCCAGCCCTAATAATGACCAGCAGAAAGCCAAGCCATTAGACTTATTGTCTTATTTTTGCAAACATGCAAGGATACCTGTTTATTCAGCGCCACCTCATGCCCCAAATCCTTTTCTTGGCACACGCCTGGCTCTGGGAGGTCCCCGCAGTGCCAACAAGGGGGGCAAAATATCCCGGGATCGCCAAGCAACCAAGCCCACCCGGTCAGCCATCTCGAGTCTGCAGTCAGCCCCTGCTCAGCCTCGGAGACCACCTGTGTCTGCAGCTCCTCCTGCAATCCCACCTCCGGTGCCTGTAGCCCTGCCTGCAGCCCCGCCTGCAGTTCCACCTGCAGTCCAGTCTCCACAATCTGCAGCATCCTACTCCTCTCCTGGGTGTGCGGCATCCTACTCCTCTCCTGGGTGTGCAGCATCCTTCTCGTCTCCTGGGTGTGCAGCGTCCTCTGGGGTCCCGTCGCCAGAGTCTGCAGCATCCTTCTCATCTCCTGGGTGTGCAGCGTCCTCTGGGGTCCCGTCGCCAGTGTCTGCAGCATCCTCGTCTCCTGGGTGTGCAGCGTCCTCTGGGGTCCCGTCTCCAGAGCCTGCAGCATCCTCCTCCTGTTCTCCGCCTGCAGTCCCGCCTGCAGCTCCGCCTCCTCCGCCTGCAGTCCCACCTGCAGCTCTGCCTCCTCCTCCTGCAGTTCCGCCTGCAGCTCCGCCTCCCCCGCCTGCAGTTCCACCTGCAGCTCTGCCTCCTCCGCCTGCAGTCCCACCTGCAGCTCTGCCTCCTCCGCCTGCAGTCCCACCTGCAGCTCTGCCTGCAGTCCCGCCTGTGGCTCCGCCTGCAGCATCCCTGGCGTCGCCTCAGCCTGCAGCATCCACGGTGTCGCCTCAGCCTGCAGCATCCACGGTGTCGCCTCAGCCTGCAGCATCCACGGTGTCGCCTCAGCCTGCAGCATCCACGGTGTCGCCTCAGCCTGCAGCATCCACCGCGTCGCCTCAGCCTGCAGCATCCACGGTGTCGCCTCAGCCTGCAGCATCCACGGTGTCGCCTCAGCCTGCAGCATCCACCGCGTCGCCTCCTGCAGCATCTCTGGTGTCGCCTCCGCCTGCAGCGTCCCTGGCGTCACCTTCGTCTGCAGCATCCCCGGCGCCGCTTCCACGGTCCGCTGCCCCGTCTCGGCCTCCAGGCCACCCTCCTGACGGAGCCTCCGCTGCCCCGCCTCGGCCTCCAGGCCGCCCTCCTGACGGCGCCTCCGCAACCTCGTCTCGGCCTCCAGGCCGCCCTCCGGACGGCGCCTCCGCAACCTCGTCTCGGCCTCCAGGCCGCCCTCCTGACGGCGCCTCCGCAACCTCGTCTCGGCCTCCAGGCCGCCCTCCTGACGGCGCCTCCGCAACCTCGTCTCGGCCTCCAGGCCGCCCTCCGGACGACGCCTCCATGTCTCGACCTCCGGGCCGCCCTCCGGATGATGTCACTGCCTCATCCCAGCGTCCTGGCCGTCCCCCAGATGACACGTCCGCTGCCTCATCCCAGCGTCCTGGCCGTCCCCCCGATGGCGCTCGTTCTGCCACCTCCCATCCTCCCGGACGTCCCCCTGAAGGCACCAGCCTTGCCTCTGGCCGTCGTCCTGGCCGCCCGCCTGAAGATCCCCTTTGCTCTGCCTCAGTTTTCCCTCCTCCAGGCCCCCTCCACCCGCCCTGCTCGTCCCTCGTCAATATGTTTGGACGTCTGGTATCCGTCCCTTGAGGGGGGGGTACTGTCATGATCTGTCTCTCCACAGACCATGTCAGCCTGGCCACTCCCACTTCCCTTTCCACACCCTTCCCAGTCCCAGTTACACACCTGGTTCCACTCTCATCAGCCCAGCCTTTACAAACCTGTGAACACTACTGCAATCAACCCACCACCTATAAGACTGGACTCATTGCACACACACCTTGTCGGATCATACATTCATGTCACGTTGTTGTATGTGGGAGCTTTTGCCTTGTTCCTCCTTCCTGGACTAAGCTTTCAAGCTTCTGGTAATTTGCTTGTACCTCTTTGTTTTTGCTTTTTTGGACTACTTAGTTTC